>NW_013665942.1:214371-230971 GCF_000517525.1 Limulus polyphemus | reverse complement strand
GCTCGTATCGGACTGTTACTCAGATTTATTGAAATCGTGACTTTGATACCAATTTTACAACTTGCTGTATTTATTTAAAGTCTAAATCGTTGTTTTGCGATTTATTTGTAATGTTTTTTTTTCTATTATTGAAACCTTGTATTTCTGTTTGGGAGTATTGTGACTCAAAATTATATAGTTCTAATACTCATTAAATTGTTTTCTTTATTATTTATTTCTTTAGTAGATATATATTAATAGTAGTAAAATAAGTGCTTTAACTTGCTCATTTTATAAAAGTTGATGAAAATTGTGTGTTTAGTGAACTTAATCATAATATTATTATTATTTTTTATATTTTCTTGTACTATGTACAATTTTTATACTTAATTAATTTGTGTGAAGTGAAAATAATTCCTTTTGAATGGCAAACAGGAGCCTCCTGATAGTATTATACATTAACTGTAGAGACCATGTAATTTGAATCTCATCATATCAGGGGATAATTCTAAGCCTTATCTGTTTACAAAAATTGAGGTGTTTCATCATGCAATGATGTTTACACATAGAGATAAAAAAAAACAACACGAAAATCTCATTGCAGTAGAAATATTGTTTATTGTTTGAAAGTTTAGTGTATTTAAAATTAAAATTGGTCAGGAGAAATGTTTCTGTTTCCTTCTGAGGGAGATTAGTACATTACATTTCTTGAGAGTGTTGAAAATATGTATTATTTTATGGTTCTTTGGACACCCTAGTTGCCAACTTATAAGAATGGATTAGTAGGTACAATAGGTTACTGAAATTTAAGATTACTGGTGAACAAGGATAGAAGGTCTGTAGTTACAATGTACCTCCTGTGCTAGTAAATCAGAACATGTAGCTGCTATATGGTAACTAGGATTTACAACCTGTAGATGTCCTAGTTGCTACACTATAAGGTTGATAGCTACAAGCATTCCATTTTGTAATTCCAAACTCTATACATACCTCAGTTATTTTAAAGTAACACCTGCCACAAAGAACTTATAGTACATACATCAGTAAGTGCTATGTTTAATAACTTGTGTGTATGTTTATATTTCAGTAGCTGTTAAGGTTTTTATGGTATTTTGGCTGCCAGACTTTAAGGTTTGTAGTATTTGTACTAATTGTTCAAGGTTATGTCGATAGATGTCAGGAGTGCCCATACTACAATATCTGATACGGTATATGGCTAGGTTCCAATTTTGCAGACACCCAGGATGAACAGTCAAGGTCTAGGATCTGTAATTATACTAGATGTAGATATCAGGATTTCACTTATTTATGTAAATGGCAGTAACTGCAAAGGCTTAGAATCTATTTTTAGGTTAGACCTGAATGTTAAGCAGAGTGCACAGTATAAAAATTGTCAAGGCTGGATGTGGAAAATTGACATTATGAAAACATAATAGAGAGCATGTAATTGCTGATGTCTAATGTCTGTTGTTAGATTAGATGTGAGAAATTAGTATTGTACAAAAACACTACGCATGTTCACTGCTAATATCCAAGGTGTATGAGTAAAATAGATGTGAAGAATTAACATTGCGTAAACATACTTTATATAATAGCTGTTAAGGCCTAACAACTGGTGTAAGCTTAGGTGTGGACTGTGAAGAATAGACATTGTGTAAAGACACTAAGTACAGTAGCAGTTAATATAGGCTAACATTTGTTGTGAGATTAGATGTGAAGAATGGACATTGTGTAAGGATATTAAGTACAGTAGCAATTAATATAGATTAACATTTGTTGTGAGATTAGATGTGAAGAATGGACATTGTGTAAAGATATTAAGTACAGTAACAATTAATATAGGTTAACATTTGTTGTGAGATTAGGTGTGAAGAATGGACATTGTGTAAAGATGCTAAATACTGTAAATGCCAAGCTAAGACCTGTTCTTGGACTATACATCTAGTTGGAATTTCTGTTGTGTAAAATACTAATTACAGGAGCTGCTAATAAGGTAGTTAGAATAGAAATGAGGAATTAAGATATATAAACATGCCAAATACAATGTCTGCCAAAGTCAAAGGTTTATTTTTAGATGGCAGGGTCTAAGGTCTATTTAGAATAGTAATTCCCAAGATGTAACATTTATTGTTAAAATAAATAGGATAATTTAAGGAGTTCAGGAATTACTGAGGTTTAAGTTCTGACAACACACTAAACACCAGGATTTGTATGCTCTGAATACTATCAGTTGTCAGAACGTGCATGTGTACTATAGTTACATCTACAGAATGAAATCTAGAATCATACTGTTAACCAGTGTTTGTGTTTCAGAGCAGTAATGACAAGGGTCTTCAGAGACACTTCAGTCACTACCTTCCAATACTAACAAATGTAGAGGATATAGTGAGTAATCGATTAAAGTTTAAGGTGTAAAGTCTATGCATGTAGGTTAAGTACTCTTTGTATTTGTAAATTACACAGCTAAAACAGGATATAAATATGTGATTTTAGCTGTTTTGTTTACAGATAAATGTGATTTTTCAGGGAACCTGTGTTATTTTATTAGATAACTTGACAATTTTTAAAGCCTGTAGATACATGCTTACTAGGAGTTGTTTCAGAGATTAGAGGTTTTTTGCTAGAGGTTTCTGTAGACATGTTGGTTGCCAAGAGTTTGTGTGAAGACATAGTGGTTGTCAGACGTTTTTATAGACATACTGTTTTCCAAAGGTTTCTGTAGACGTGTTGGTTGCCAAGAGTTTCTGTGAAGACATAGTTGTTGTCAGACGTTTTTATAGACATACTGTTTTCCAAAGGTTTCTGTAGACGTGTTGGTTGCGAAGAGTTTCTGTGAAGACATAGTGGTTGACAGACGTTTTTATAGACATACTGTTTTCCAAAGGTTTCTGTAGACATGTTGGTTGTCAAGAGTTTCTGTGAAGACATAGTGGTTGACAGACGTTTTTATAGACATACTGTTTACGAAGGTTTCTGTAGTCATAGTGACTGCTTGGATGTGCTCGAAAAATACATTGAATTTACCAATTCTTTTATATTTTCTGTAACTAGATTCAATTTTAATTATTAACTGTTTTTAGGCATAAATATGAATACTTCCCTGATGTATGGAATAGCCATATTTGTTGTAAGAACTGGTAAGGTTGTTTTAGTAGATGACCATGTTTCAATATATTTGGGTGGTGTCATAAAAAGTAGAGATGTCCTTTTTTCTGGATATCCATCTTGAGATTGTAAACTTATTTTAACATGTACATCAGCAACTAAAATGAAAAAAAAAAAATCATACAGTTTGTTCTATAGAAGTTTGTAAGGAACTAGACTGTATAACCCAAAATATCTGTAACCTTCTTATACTGTATACACCTCAAGTAGGAAAAAAATGCCTTTATTGTCTTTGAAAAAAAATTGATTTCTCCTTATGTATATACATAAAAAAATATACACACATATATTTATGTGTGTGTGTGTGTATATGTATGTATATAAAACAGATTTTAAAATTGTATTCGTGGTTTTAAAGCAGTTACTGAGAAACGTTAAATCACCCCCCCCCCCTCCCCAAGGAAAAAAATATATGGGAGGCATTAATAAGATAATGATATAGTTAAGCAGAAAACAATTCTATTAAATGTTTCTGTATATTTTTTCGTAAATGTATTACAAAATGGTTGTAATAAAAAGTAACGTATAGTTTGGTTGCAACACCACTAGGAATAATAATGTGGCAAATAAAATAAACATACATGTTTAAACAAATTTCTTTTTAGTAATGAAAGATGAGGGATTGTGACGTGATTTTATTTTTTGTTGAAAACTAAATTTTTTCGTCCTGATAAAACAGGGTACAAGAATTATGTGCTTTGGTGCCAAAGTAAAAAATAAAATGCGAATTATTTAATGAATTTAATACAATTATTCCAGTTCAACCACTGGCAGCTGTCTAGAGATTAATCCTTAAGAGTTAACATTCTTTGAAAAAAAATCACCCATTGATTTGAACAGATAAGTGAAAACAATGTCCATGTACTTACGTCAATAGTGAAGAGAATAATGTTTTTCTCAATATAAATCTCGTTTTTTTTTTTTTTCATTTCTAGCTTGTTGTTATCAACTTGTTATTTTTGCAGCGTGTTTGTTTTGTCGGAGTATTCCAGCAGTAATGGTAGTCAGATAACACTAGTTTGTCAGAGGTACATCGCCTTAATATATTGAAGGGAAGGCTATAATCAGAAATTATTTATTTATTAAGAAAATGTTTGTGTTAAGTTGGAGTGTATGTGACTTTCAAAGCTTTCCTTACTTCTTTTTATTTAATAGATTATTTTCGTAACGTAGTTACGCGAGCAAAATTAAATAAATATATATATATAATATATATATACGTTAAGAGGCTAACCTACTTTAGATTAAAATGTGATGGTTTGTTAATTTGCCTTGACTAATTATGGACGCTATGAAATAAAGTCAGTGCAGATAACTAACAGGTTTTTAATATAAGAAATCACCTTGTGGAATGGTAGACCACTAAATGTTGCTGTGAGTCTATGTAGGGCAGCACTAAATAAATAAAAGACCGAAAAACAACAATAAAAAAACGAATGAAGTTATAACTTTCTTCACTGAAAATATTCAACAATACATGATACACGTGGGTGATGCATAAGAGCCTAACTTATTGGACTGGAAAAACGTTTTTTTTTCTTCTTTTTTTACTGGCTCATTTTAACTTTGCACGTATGTAACGGTTATTGATTCCAGAAAAGCGAGATGCATCCCAAGAAATAACCAGTTATGCCTAAATTTATCTCTCTGTCAAAACCTTGCACTGGCCTCTTACGTAAAACGTGAGTAATGAATGACCAGTGTTAGAAAAATAATACATTTTTTTTTTCAGTTATTCGTACAATTAATATTATTCTTCATTTAATTATCATTCTGTTTGAAGGTGTAATGATTATACACGAATTGTTTAAGATTTTGTAAGCACGAAACATAGATAAGTATCTTACTTTAACTTGGAATAACCTATTCTAACGGTAAGAAGTGAAGATTTTAATCTAAAAGATCAGGAATGGAAACGACAGTAAGTGTACAAACTTACATTTGTCATAAGAATTGTTCTGTTTATAAAAGTTTAATGACATATTCATCGAAAAAAACCTTAACTATTTCTTCGTTTGTTTTACTTCTGGTAAATTCTGTATTATCAGTGGATAATACTTACCTCCATTAATTTATTCTCGAATTGTCGTGTTTTTGTTGTTGTATTTCATTTACTTGTGTCCTTTAAAAATATAATATAAATATTTTCTTTATTTCTGTGCTAATTTCAGTGGCTTTAAAAAGAATGTATTGTTATTATTATTATTACAGTATATTACTGTCATTTTCAATACAATTTATACTTATTTAGCACACAAATAGAGTGCCATGGCAGCGTTATTTGATGATGTTACAGAGTAAAAGTGTTACCATGAGTCATTACAAGGTTGGGACAGATAGTGATGGTTCATTGGTTAATGTGTTAGTGACGTTTAGTGTGTCTGCTGGTATTTTATGGGTTTGTAATGAAAAATTGTCATTTGTTGTGTAACATCAATTATTGTGAGACAATTTTATGGTTCACATTTGTGTATTTATGCAACGTAATAATCATTAATAATATACTCGTACATCTAAATATCTAATAATTCGCAGTTGAGAATTATTTTTTTTGCTCGTAATAATCATTTTTTAAAATAAGACAATTCGATGTTAATAAAATTTACTATGGAACTTTGGTGCGCATGTTCTTGCCATGAGATATAATGCAAAGTTAAACTATGGGAAGGTATGAGAAACACTACTGTTAATCTAAACTGTACTGAACATGTTCTCAAAATTAATGTGGTTTTTTCTGTATTTTGAAATAAGTTACTTAACTTTTAGAATTTCATGCAAACCCTGCAAATTAAACACTTATAGACAACTTCCCATTGTGTTATGTACATTTGTAAAGGAAAATTATAAGGTCAAAAGGTGCTTTCTCACAAACTTGGATTATTATTAGTAAATACATGTTTCAAGAGAGATTCTTTCCGGTAATATTAGTTTAGTTATACTGATATAGCAGGAACTATAGTTATTTGTACTTAATGGACATGTTTCTATTATGCTAACCTATGAGAAAACTGATATTTTAACTGTAGTAGCAAGGGGTTTATAAATTATAGTCGTAATGAACGGCTGTATTTTATCAACGATAATATTCTCTGTTATATATCAAACCTGTTGCCATCTGTTGAGCATTTTAGAAAATATAATATATGGAAAGCTATGTAACATTTCTGCATTACCACGAAAACTTGATATGAACTAAGCTACCTTTAATTTCAATATATAAATTAGAAATAGCGTTTCTAAAGCTGACAACAGATGGCGGTATATGTAGCGGTTCATTGCGAGTCCCCAAACTGGTCTTCGATAAACGAGAGTTAAAAACGATGATTCAAAGTACAGGTAAAAGAATGTTTTAAAATGGATATGCTTGATCGAATTAGTAAAATGTAATACAATAAACAAATACTAGTATTATGTATTATCATGTATAATGTTTTCCAAGTATATGTCTATGTATTTATCATGTACTTAAAACTACAAGTTTGTAAATGACTGTACATAATATTGTGTCTTATGAAGTGTAATGATATTTAATGTGTGATTGTGATTTAATTATTTATATTGTTGAAGCTAAAATAGCATCTTGAAAAGTTCTTAGAGTTTTAAAGTATTAACGTGTGTTGTAAAAAGATTTTTAACTGTTTTCTTCGTATGCAGAACAATTACGTGTAAACCTATTATGTACTTTGTCACTAGTTATAAGAAATTCGTGTATTGTTGAAGTCACGATTAGCCTGTTTATATTCTACTTGGTATGTGTACATAGTGTCTCCTTTTTTCTATATATACTTTGCCAGATTTTGTACTTCTCTGCTATCCGTATTGTCATTTCAGAAGTGCGAAATAAATTGTAGCTTGAATTTGTCTTCATGTAATAAAAATTAATGATTCAAATAAAGTCGAACGCTTGTATTGATGCGTTTCGTTAGCTTAGAATAATGCGTTTCTTCGATACACCAGATTGTTAATACGTATTTATATATTTTTACATAATACTTTTTTAACGCTGGCTAAGCCTTTTCATTGTATTGTAATTTCGTAATAACTTGTATTATGTGTGCAACTGTTTGGGAACCGATAAGGCGTCGTTCACAATGTCCACCATTTTCGCGTATAAAACGTGCGCATTATCACGACTGTGCCGGTCTGTGGTTCTGAAGATCTGAGGTTCGCGCCTCCTTCACCACCATGAATAAATAGAAGCACTTTGGGGTCTTGGGTGCGTTTTAAGAGTGTCAGTCAATCCCACTATTCGATTAGAGTAGTCCATGAGTTGGCGGTAAGTGTTGTTGATAAGTTGCTTTCCCTCTAGTCTGTCACTTTAAAATTAAGAACAATTAGCGCATATAGCCCTCGAGTAGCTTTGCGCAAAATTCACGCCCCCAAACCACCATGACAACGTTTACATTAATTAAATGGCGAAGTTTTTTTTTAGAGAGCAATTAGTTATTATAAACATAAAGTAAAAGGTATTTAAGGCCACAAAATTTGACGAAGCCACTGTTGCTCAATACTTATGAATTTATTTTTATTGATAGCGGTATGCTCAGCGGTAAATTTATGGACTTACACCACTGAAGCCCGAGGATCAATTTCCCACGGTGAACAGAGTGCAGATAATCCATCGTGTAAGTTTGTGCTAAAAAACCATAACAACCTTTCGAAATTTTTTAAAAAGCGGGCACGAGCTTCTCCTTCTGCGGACTTACAACGCTAGAAACCGGGTTTCGATACCTGTGGTGGGCAGAGCACAGATAGCCCATTGTGTAGCTTTGTGCTTAACTTCAAAACAAACAAACAAACTCTTAATTTAAATTTTTTTAATAATACTAGCAGGAAAACGTTACGTAATCTTTGTTCTAAAGATATATTAAAAAGTCGATAAATGGAACATAATAGTTTTAATGTCCAAAAAGTGTTTTGGTTATAGAACATTACAACTTATATTTACAATGAGTCAAATGATTCTGATAAAGATGTAACATACAAAATAAAATATTTTCTTCACAAGTACAGCCCCCTAGTGGCACAGCGATATGTTTGCGGACTTAAAAGGTAGAAATCGGGTTTCGATACCCGTGGGGGGCAGAGCACAGATAGCCCTTGTGTAGTTTTGTGCATAGTTAAAAACAAAAACAATTCACAAGTACAAAGGGTGACTTAATAAATTGGAAATAGTTAATTTTACTCCTGTTTTACCAAAAAACACAAATAAAAAGATATTTCAAACTAACGTTTTTGTTCTAAATAATGCTTATGCACTAGACATATTCTTGCAGGACACCAATGGAACCCTGGATTTTAGTGTTGCAAGGACTTATCGCTAACCCACCGAGGAATGGATGAACTGTTAAAAACGTTTATTGTTAAAGTTAATATTTATTTGAGAGATGATTTAGATTTTATGTCTAAACTGTCTTGTGAAATTAGTCATAACACCAGCTTAATTACTCCAGATATCGTGTCATTATACAATATTATTGAACATGAACTTGATATTATAGCTTTAAATTATTTTGGTGAACGTTATCCAGGTCTTTTGCGTTTCGGAATTAATAAGGAACGTTTAATTGCAGCTATTGAATTAGTACTGAAAAATAATTATTTTTATCTGTAATTATGGTTTCTGCCATCGGATAAGAGTAGCTGCCATGGTTACAACAACGACACCTTCCTATGGTATTTTAATAATTGGGCTTTTTAGAGGTGGGATGAATTCCGCGCAAAGCTGCACGAGGGTTATCTGCACTAGCCGTCCATAATTTAGCAGTGTAAGACTAGAGAGAAGGCAACTAGTCATCACCACCCACCCCCAACTCTTGGGCTACTCTTTTACCAACGAATAGTGGGACTGACCATACCAGTATAACGCCCCCACAGCGGAAAGGGCGAGCATATTTTGTTGTGACGAGGATTCGAACCCGCAGATTGCCAGTCAAGCGTCCTAACCGCCTAGCCATACCGGGCCTTTTTAGGAAGAAAGATGTACACAATTGTTAATCAACAAAAATGAAGTCAAGTGTTAGCTGTTAGCTCATACGTGACGTCACATTGACTCAGATGCATTGATGATTATTTTACCATTTGAAATGAAAGTTTAAGTTTTAAATGATCTAAAGCTAAACATTAACCTCACTTACGAAACATCTTATAAAATGATACAATTCTTGGATAAATTAAAAAGACAGGACTCATTGACAAAAAAGGGCACTTTTCAAGCATCGCAAGGCAAGACTTTTTATGGGGGGGGGGAAGAGACTGGGACTGTAGGTTACCTCTGGTACACATAAGGTAGAAAATTATGAGAAGTAAATAGATCCTCTTTTATTACTATTCAGTCGGTTTTATAAACACTTTTAAAATCTAACACTAAACACTCAATTTTTGCGCATTAATACTTAATAGCATATCACATTTAGTTTTCTACTGTAAAGACCTACGAGGCTTTGTGTGCTGTTCATTTTAAAGCTGAAATTGTTTTTCTTTTCTAACTTGCAGCATGTACGGTGGAAATCAGGCGTGTCTTTTAGTAGTTGTGGAGAAAATTTTAAGACTGAGAAAAAAGAGCACTTTTAGGACATAAGAGGATGAAGGCACAATACCTAGCCACCATAACCCTTTATATACGTCACTGGATATATTAATTGAAAATTTGACAATAGCTCTTTATAAACCTATATTTTTTATAAACTGAGAAATACTCAGGCTTATTTAGATTTTAAAAGTAACCACTTTAGACACGCCAAAAATGTCTCGCATACGTTAGCAAAGATAATTGTACAGATTCTAACCAATAATGAAAAGAAAGAAGTATTCGTTTAAATAAATTTAAAATGTTTTCATTAAATACAAGTTACTGAAGTATCTGGATGGATATTCGGTCGTAGTGACCGACCTGGGAGGGTCAGGTTCAATCAGACCTCTTCCTCCTAATAGATTATTCAGAGGGCCTAATTGATAATTTTATATTTCACGCCAAATTATATGGTCCCCCAAAAATCTAAAACAGTCAGAAGTATTGCCATTTCTTATTAAACATACCTCAGGTTTATATTGTTGTGAGCTATATATTCAAAGCTATAATTTTAATTGTTTGCTAGAGAAGGTTCCTAAGCATGATGATGTAATAACATAGAAGTTTCGCGGAATTTTGAGAAACGAGAATACATTCTAAACAAGAGTACTCATTGTGTGAAAATTTAATAAATAGTCAGTGAATTATTCAGTGAGTTATCAGCCTATTAAATTAATCGATCGATTAGGAAAAAATTCTGGAAGTAAGTCTATTTTTAACCCGAAATTACTGTTCAAATATTGTTTGTGAACTTAGGCTTACGACTTGTGTCAAATTGGATGTAGCCTGTAGGAAACGTTATGCAAGAAGTAAATTAATTCGATATCGTTATGTGGACTGGACTCGGCATTATTTTTACCAAATGATCCAAAAATAGCCTGCCCAACGGTAGAACATTTTACAGAATTGGTTTCAGAAGTGGGATGATTTTGATGAAAATAAAATAGAACTTTGACTAATATTCAAACTAATAACTCAGGCAAGAAGCAAGATCAAAAATCTGCTGAAAATGATGAAACTGTGAAACGAAGACCAAGAGAAAAGAGATGGGGCAAAAAAATAAAATCGAGAAGAAATTTAAAGAAAACTGAAATATACCAAGAAGAACTTCAAAGAAAATTTAAAGAAGATCAAGAGATAAAAGACGGGAATTTAAGAGAGAGATAAAATAAACATTTAAGGAAGAATTAAGAACAAAAATAAATGTGATTGAATAAAAGACTCACAAAGCTATTGGGGACGTTCAGGGGGATTACAATAACAAGTTTGAATTGGTAACTAAAAACCAGCCGTACCTCTTCCCGCATCTGCCGAAGAATTCCAGCCTAAAACACCATATACTACATCTATTACTACTACTACTGCTGTACCACCTGTTACTGAAGGACCTTCCTGGACTAATCACTATCAAATTGAGATCCAGAATATAGCTAGCCAATTTAACTATATCGCCTGTTTAACAGTGTTAGACTAGAGGGAAGGCAGCTAGTCATCACCACCCACCACCAACTCTTAGGCTACTCTTTTACCAACGAATAGTGGGATTGACCGTCACATTATAAAGCCCCCACGGCTGAAAGGGCGAGCATGTTTGGTGTGACGGGGATTCGAACCCGCGACCCTCAGATTGCGAGTCGAGTGCCTTAACCACCTAGCCATTTAAAGGTCCAACTTTAATTAGAACTATCAAAAAATGGTAGCTGCCTTATCCAACAGGTTCGTAGTGAAAGGACCAACTTTAATTAGAACTATCAAAAAATGGTAGCTGCCTTATCCAACAGGTTCGTAGTGAAAGGACCAACTTTAATTATAACTATCAAACAATGGTAACTGCCTTATGCAACAGGTTCGTAGTGAAAGGACCAACTTTAATTATAACTATCAAACAATGGTAGCTGCCTTATCCAACAGGTTCGTAGTGAAAGGACCAACTTTAATTATAACTATCAAACAATGGTAGCTGCCTTATCCAACAGGTTCGTAGTGAAAGGACCAACTTTAATTATAACTATCAAACACCAGAAAGCAGTACACAAAGTAAAGTTCTGGAAACTGATCACTCTAAAATATCTTTCAAGATCTAATTTAGATAAAGTAACAAAAACACCTAATTGTTATATTATTTCAAGAGACGTCTGATACCACCTACATTCCAAACCACAAAAAAAATAACACGTGAAGCTATTTCTAGAATGAACTGCACACTTTATATGCAAAGTGTATATGTTTATGAGCTGAAAATTTTAGGCATTGGATAGAAAATGAGGAGAGATTCTAAGTTTGGATTTTCTTTTCTTTTTATAACGTTAGTGATGTTCTGTATCATACAAAATATTTATAATATGATGAGTTAGAAATTTAGTTGTTTTTTCGTGTTATTGATATGATAACCACAGCTCATTCCCTTATATTCTACATATTCCAATTAAATGCTGTTGTTTTTTACTGTGTTAAGTGTCTTTCTAGTTCGTTCTTTTTTAGTTTATTGGTAAGCTGAGTAAGTACCATCTGGCGACTTTGTTCTTCTGCTTTTAAATTTATGGGTAAATCGAAACATGTAGGATGGCATACATCAGGCAATGTAATTGTGAATTTTAAAATGAGTTAGGGTTCTGAGTTGTAAAACTTATTCCAGTATATGCGTTGCTTTACTTCTGTGAATGTTTTTAGTTAGATTTTAGGTCATAAAATCTTTATTGTGTTTAGAATAAAAATAACACACTTTGCTCAAATTTTAATTGATGTGTAATTGAACATAAATTTTGTTAAATTTCAGAACAACTGTGTTTATGCCAACACAAAAAAAATCTTGATTTATAACTTTTTGAAACAATTAAGTTATATGCAATTTTGTCACAGTTCCTAAGATGTAAAGTTTTTTTTCCATAAATAATTCAGTAAAGAAACACAAATAAAACTTTTGAAATTTGAGTTCAATTATAAACATAAATTTACCCAGACATTTAGAAGGTATTTAATTGAGTGGTTTGTAGTTTGTGTTATAAAACTCAGTTTCCCAGTTTCTCTCAAGTATTCAAAGAAAGTTTTACTACAGCGTAGACAAACAACTTTGCAAACTAAGTAAACTTCATTCTTCTCAACATAGACAAAGTTTTGAAAACAAATTTGGTGATTTTATCACTAATTTGTCTTTCTATCACTTAATGCCGTTGAAAAAAAGTGCCTTAAGGCTCTTAAAAATTATC
Organism: Limulus polyphemus; assembly: GCF_000517525.1. Taxonomy (NCBI): domain Eukaryota; kingdom Metazoa; phylum Arthropoda; class Merostomata; order Xiphosura; family Limulidae; genus Limulus; species Limulus polyphemus. Next base: position 218,050 of record NW_013665942.1, on the reverse strand, counting down.
TACCTGTTTGTTTTCTGTTTAATCTTTATAGACGTAATTAAATTATCTTTATCTCCATATGCTCACAAAACTTTTGACACTGTGAGAACTCATACTAGTCGTCTTTATATGATTACGATTTTGGGAGTTCGTCATGTAATTTATCTCACAGATACTAGAAATAAACATCCTAAATAAACAGTATTTAATAAATTCTAATATATACTGTATGACAGTAAATCTTTGCCAAATTAAACAAAGGTCTAACTTCTGCACGTGAAATTAAACCCCAGAGTTGAATAAAGATGAAATTGCATCAAAAAGTGTTTATAATGAAATAAGTCTTGTGGATGTCCATGCTACTTGAATGGTGTATCTTTTTATAGTTTCGTTTTTGTATTAAGTGCCGTTAATTTGGTGAAACTTTTGATGCATTATGCTCACAGGATTAGAAGTAATCATAATTTATTACATGAAGAGGAAATGCGTAAAATCATATTGTATGATAATATGTTATTAGGTTAAGAAGACGTTTTAGTAACACTCTTAGACATAGTACATCTGTAAGTACAAATTAGGTGTGTTATGGAAATTTTTTGACTGACAAAATTTATTTGATTTTAAGTACATAGTTTTCAAAAGTAAACAGTCAGACATCTGTTGTTTAAAAGTTTAAATATGAATTACTGTTTGGAAGAATATACGTGTCTACCAACATTTATTTCAAGCATTACACATTATATATTAACTGTTTGTTTGTAATTAAGCACAAAGCTACATAATGGGCTATCTGTGCTCTACCCACCACGGATATCGAAACCCGGATTCTAGCGTTGTAAGTCCGCAGACATACCGCTATGCTACTGGGGGGCGTATACTAACTTCAGAACAGTTATTAAGGTTAAGGATAGAGAACAACTGAGGAATCGAGAGAGTCTTGTAACTACCTCTCGGAAAATTATTATATGAATTTCGCGCAAAGCTACACGAGGGCTATCTGCGCTAGCCGTCCCTAATTTAGCAGTGTAAGACTAGAGGGAAGGCAGCTAGTCATCACCACCCACCGCCAACTTTTGAGCTACTCTTTTACCAACGAAAAGTGGGATTGACCGTCACATTATAACGCCCCCACGGTTGAAAGGGCGAGCATGTTTGGTGTGACGGGGATTCGAACCCGCGACCCTCAGATCGCGAATCGAGTGCCTTGACCACCTGGCCATACCTCTCGGAAAATACAACGATATTATGTTTTGTATTGTTTGTACGATGGTAAAGACTCAGACCCATTCTTGATGTGTATAATATATATAGAAATATATATATATATATAAGATTTGAAAATATTATGATTGTTGTTAATAGAGATTTTATTGATTTCGAAATTGGTGTAATTATAGCTTTAAAAAAAGAAATCCGCATAATAATGAAAAAAAATTAAAGCAAACAATACAATTTGAAATATTAGATTTGAATATTTAATAACATTGAAGTGCCATCTACTTGAGCTAAAGTAAAATATAATATTCTTCAATTTTTGTAAAAAAAATTCGAAACTCCATCTAATTAATTTCTACGTTTAATTTCATAAAGACGTGAATGAAAATGCAATTTGAACACATATATAACAACACTTAAAACAAAATAATTTATACACGTATGTTAAGTTAAGAAAAGTATGTTTGGGTTTATGCAAAATTTATTGTATCGCTGTATATGAGACATTATCTTCAACAGTAAGGCTGAATTGTTTATCTCAGACACATCGTTAAAATAAAACTTTCAGACATCTAAGATTTGAAGGCTAAACTGCAAAAAAATAAAATAAAATATATTGTTAATGGCATTTTTAAGGCAGAAAATCTGCTGTAGGCACTTTAGTCAATCTATTAATCCCTCCTTCAAAAACATTTTATACGCTTTTATTAACTAGTACACATTATACGTTTGAAGGATATTGTTTACATTTTGTATAATCGTTGCTGACGCGCACACAGAGTGCTTTTAATATTGTGTGCTGGAATACTGGATAGTTTGATCGATAAGGACAAAGACATCGATCGCGAAGTGTAGTTGAACTGATGAAAACCAGTAAGAAGGATTTAAAAGGTTTAACCCCATAGTGTTCTCCGCAAGTGTCTAGAAAACTACACAGACAAGGAGGAGACAGATCAAGCATAGCCTGAGAGGATGACACAGACTATCGTCACGTATAAGGTCGTAGGGTCAGTGTTTCAGGATGTCTAGAAGTTAAAATGAAATTTCTTCAAAATATTTTGCCAATTCGAAAAATAATCCTTCCAATATATACACGAGTCGTCAAGACTTGGCTTCTGCATTTCTCACCTAAACTAGAACTAAAATTGAGAGGCGATTGGCTAAAGTTTTAACAATTTTCAACGAGCCTTTAGAACGAGCTTATAATTGTACTATGTACACAGGAGTTATAATTGCTTACTAACTCTACGGTGTTTGTTACGAAAATACTCATTTCATAACACACATATATATATATATCGTATCTTTGGTAATGATATTCAGTATGTTAATTGTTTGTTTGTAGAGCAAAGCCCCATTAGGCTATCTGCTGTGTTCACCGCGAGGAATCGAACCCCGGATTTTAGCGTCGTCAGTTCGTAGACTTACCACTGTCCCAACGTGGAATCTTAATGTTAATCGAAATGGAATTTATATTTTAAGTTCTTAAGATATTTATTTTTTTACTGAAAATATTTTAGGTTAGATTTCTAACGTATTTTTAAAATCGGGATAAAGGAGCTGGTATTTAAATTTGATTTTACATTTACTCCTTTTTTTTAGTTCGAAAAACAAAAAGGTGTTCATTGAAATTCACTTAGAGGCCATCATTTATTTCGTCTTAGTTTTTCTGGCTCTAAGGATAACACCTTCTTCTCACAGACTATCCCCAGCTTGGACATTTTAACTCGCGTATCCATCAGTCACTCCACTCTTGCAATTGATTCGTCCTTTAAAGATGATATTACAAAAGTAAGTCTAAGGTGAACGATCGAAGACAATAAGAACTGTTACACAATATATAAATATATAAAATGAAACAATCCGTATGAAATGTACTAAAGCCTTAAGTGTGAAAATAATATTAATCTAAACACTGTTCTATTTCTTGTTAATGGAATTGAATCGTAAGATGTTCTTTTTTTTCCGGGTTTTAACTGTAAGTTGAATGTGCATTTTATGTTAGTTATTTTTCAGCATACAGATTCATAAAAATACAGACGTCACTGCACGGTTGCATGGTGTTTCTGTCAATGAAATGCTTTGTTATGTTGAAGTAGGCATTGTTTGTTTTAGCGCAAAGCTACACAATGGGCTATTTGTGCTCTGTTCGCATCGACGAATCGAACTCCAGGTTTCAGTGTTGTAAGTCCGTAAACTTACTGCTGACCCATCGGGGGGGACTGGAGCAAGTAAGCATTGTAACTTACTAAGAAGTTACGAAAATAGCGTCCTCAAGCGGCTCTAAAGAGAAACAAACGACAGTTGTGTGCTCAATAAAATTTCTCGAATTAAAAAAAAAACGTTTGTCAAGTTAGTGGAAATTATGAAATTTTTATAACTATTAAAATATTTGTTTAATAAAATAAAACCTATAATATAAACTCCTTCACGAACTACCACCACTAACTTCTTATTCTCAAGACAGAAGGGTGGTTAGGACGCT
>NW_013665942.1:211839-213914 GCF_000517525.1 Limulus polyphemus | reverse complement strand
TAAATTAGGACGGCTAGCGCAGATAGCCCTCGTGTAGCTTTGCGCGAAATTCAAAAACAAACAGAGGGAGTTAATCTTTGATTTTGTTTGTTTGCTTGGTTGTAATTAAGCACAAAGCTACAAAGTGGGCTGGTTATCTGTGATTTGCCCACCACTAGTATCGAGACTAGTTTTTTGGCGTTGTAACTCCGCAGACATACCGCTGTGCCACTGGGGGCACTAATGTTTGATTTATTTATTTGTTGTTAATAACGAATTACACAATGGGCTGTTTGCTCTGTGTCCACCATGAGAATCGAAACCTTATTTTTTTTGCGTTATAAGCAAGCCATCAGACTTATCGCTGAGCCACCTGGGGCTAATCTTTAAAACTCTCGAGTTATGTATTGCGACCTACTAGCCCCCCCCCAGTGGCACAGCGGTATGTCTGCGGACTTATACAGCTAGAAACCGGGTTTCGATACCCGTGGTGGGTAGTGCACAAATAGCCCTTTGTGTAGCTTTGTGCTTAATAACACACAACAACAGCGACCTACTAAAAATATTCTAAAAATTCTTAAAGCAGATTCCCTGATGTTATTTTTGTTAGTTTGTTATTAAAAGCCTTTAAACTTTCTTCTGAGCCACTGGGGGGGGGGGGATTTCTGATGTTAAACATTATATAAACTATTTCATTATAGTGTAGGATTATGCACTTATAAAATAAAATGACAGTGTGAAACCTCGTCATTTTGTAGTGTGAGTGGATTTAAATTCGTGTAACATTTAGGTAGAAGTACATCCAATATATCGTAATTAATAAAAGGCTGACGATTCGAGCAAACGGTCTCGCAGTTGTAACATCACGTATCTTCTTTTACTTCGTACTTTCACAAATGAATTCTAAAACACTTACGTCTAATCCTAATTGAAATCAAATTGTCGCTGAATTAGATTGACCACCGAGAAGTGAAATACACTGGAAAACGAACGTTTCTAACGTTTCAGAAATGGAAATAAACTTTTGGTGTGCTATACCTTAGCTCAAAATAATAATAAAGACAACAAAGTTAGGGTTGTAAATATATTGTTTGTGATTTAGTTTTCAGAAAGGTTTAATAAGCACTTTCTAATGACGCTTCATAAGGTCATCAAATATTTTGAAAGACAGAAGGCAGGAAATCAGCTCTTTCTTGAGTTTTAACACAGACTGTATAATAGATAGAATATCAAAACTTCGAGATAATAATGTAATGAAATATTAACTGTATCTCTCACACGCGCGATAAAGATAATGCTCAGATCTAATTTTTGACCCCCCCTCCCACAGTGGCACAGCGGTATGTCTGCGGACTTACAACGCTAGATTCCGGGTTTCGATACCCGTGGTGGGCAGAGCACAGATAGCCCATTGTGTAGCTTTGTGCTTAACTTCAACCAACTAATCAACCAATTCTAATTTTTAGTTTCTGTCAGGCAGCGCAATACTAACAGTTAATAAAGTTTATTTTGAAATTTTAGTCCACTCATTAAACATTTTGGCTAGAAGTACTTTCTTACTTGGAACAAAATATAAATCGCGCTTTGATCGTAAAATACAAAAATAAAAAAAAAACTCAGCCAAAAACTGTTAAAGCCAATAGAGTTAAAGTGCCAATAAAGATAGATAAAGCATATATACAAAATGAAGCCAAAGTCCTGATTTTCCATATTGTAAACTAGGTGTGGAATGTCGGAAATTGGCTGACATAAGGTGTTTAGACATTATGGGGGCCATTTGTTACCTGGCATGATGTCATGGTATTAAGGTCGAATCAAGGTCATTCAAATGCTATCTCTGGAACTATCAGTCTGAGGTAAAATATGCTGGTGCAAAAGCTGTAGAGCACAACCAAGTTTCTTAATTATTCAAATTTGTTCTCCCGAGTTGATAATAATAACAAAGATACAGGGTGCATGTTTGAAAACTCACTTTAACTCACAGAAAACGCTCGATGTGTAGACCGGCTGTAGGGTTGTTTGTTGTTTTTTGAATTTCGCGCATAGCTACACGAGGGCTATCTGTGCTAGCCGTCCCTAATTTAGCAGTGTAAGAC
>NW_013665942.1:207864-210875 GCF_000517525.1 Limulus polyphemus | reverse complement strand
TTGTTTGTTGTTTTTTTGAATTTCGCGCATAGCTACACGAGGGCTATCTGTGCTAGCCGTCCCTAATTTAGCAGTGTAAGACTAGAAGGAAGGCAGCTAGGCATCACCACCCACCGCCAACTCTTGGACTACTCTTTTACCACCGAATAGAGGGATTGACAGTCACATTATAACGTCCCTACGGCTGAAAGGGTGAGCATGTTTGGTGCGACGGGGATTCGAACCCGCGACCCTCAGATTGCAAGTCGATCACCCTAACCACCTGGCCACGCCGGGCCCGTCTGTAGGAATACGTGCTTGTGTACAAGTTTTATGGACTGTTGAACCTTTGCAAAGAGTTCCATGGAAATTTTTGAACATGCAACACGGATTTATTCTTGTAGATCTGGTAGTGTTAAGACTGGAGATCATGCAAGTCTAGGTACAGGACCAGTCCCTCAAATTCATCGTCATAGAAAAACTTCATCTAAGCAGTTGCAAACACGGACAGTAACAAAATGGAGTGGTGGTTCATCCAGCTGAAAATACACACCCCGTTAACAGGTCGGAACACTTTGCAAAATCACCTAAGAAATAAAAATGGTCCACTCTGTTAATGTCCTGTTGTAGAACACTGGCCCAGTTAGTAGATCCACACCACATATTAGCACGCCATTATAAAAGATTTTAGTGTCACCGAAGCCAATGTGGATTGTCCGATGCTCAATATTTTGATTTATAGATGTTGACCACATCATCCCATGAGAAATGTGCCTCGTTGGATCACATAATGCGCGATAGAAATTGTGGATCGTCATCTAACATTATAAGAAGCCAATAACAAAAGTCTAATCGTAACTCTTAATGATGGTGGTGAAGATCGTAAAGATGAAACTTGTGGTGATGTAGTAGACGTACCACTGATATTTGGCTAAGGCCACTTACTAAGGCAATAAGTCTTGTACTGATATGGGGGCTAAAAACAACTGAAGAAAGCACTGCTGCTCATGTCTGACCCGACCTCTGTCGTGATTTGGTGGGGGCTTGTTTGTTGGAGATGGTGAACAATGCATAAAAATTGTGGATGAGTTTGGATGCTATTGCCCAGGAGTTTTTGCTGCATACATTCTTACAACTGCTACAACATTCCATTGTCATTTTCCATAAAGTATCATCATTTCGGTACATTCAGCATGTGCCATGTTCTATGGATCATTGCTTCTTTTATACCATTCTATGCAGGACAGTACATGAGGATGGCTAGGGTGGGTAAAGTGGTTATAGAAACGTACAGTAAGTTCCAGAAGAAGGTAAGAGAAGTGGGTAGATGTTGGTTTGCATAAACGTACATAATTTTATTACTCACTCTGTATTAAAAGAGAAATATTTTTGATTTAAAAATTATATAAATTTATGCGAAACCAATAAAGAACACAACGTTTCTGGGGTGATATAGGTGTTGGCTACAACTTTTGAATTGACGTGTTTTACCTGAGGCATACTTTCAGTTATTTTATAGACCTTGACTTGACCTTTATATCATGAACTCATGTCATTTAATAAATGTCCTACAATATGCCTATACACTCTATGTCAGCCAATTTCCAAGATTCTGCGACTATTTCACCATAGTAAAAATCAAATCTTTTGACTCACCCTATATAATTCTGTGAACTGAATATGATAAATGTAAAGCCTTAACTCTGAATACAAAATATAGAATAGATGAAAACACCATTTTCATTCGATTAAAGCATTTTCTTTTGCTTGATAGAAAAAATAAACCCGTGCTAGCCAAGTGTGAAAGCATAAAATTTTTATTATCAAATCAGCTCGCTACCTCCGATCATCCTAAGTTCCATTCGTTGAATTTTAGCCCCTTTCTTTTGTAATAAAGAACTTTTAAGCTTATTTTTTTATCTGCTTTTAATAAGATAAAATTTGTTTTTAAGTCTTGAACATCATTCTATTACGTTTGTATTTAGACTTTTCAACTATTGCATATCAGACATGCCTATCAATTTGACCGAAAATAATTCATCCAGCATCCTGCACTAAGGTTCTTAATCTAATGGAAAGTTATTTTAATGGATAATTCGCTGTGTCGTGAAATAACTAATAAAAGTTATGGAACCTTCATTATGAGGATTATAAAAATACGCTTCAAAATGTTTTCAATTTTGTAATAGAGTGAACGAGACAGCTTTTAAACAAGCCAGATCAACTTACTTTTACCAAAATGCCCCGAAGCTATAAATTTACTGTGTTTTGCACTATTTATGCTATAAAGACGAGTAAAGCCTACTTTTAATTCGCTTGAAATAAATTTTAAACATTAAAGTATTGACTTATAAATGACGATTTTGCACACATTTCGTTAAACAACAGAAAATGGATCATAAATGTTTAAACTAATTCTTAGTTTTAACGGATTTCGATCGGTAATGAAAATTCATTTTCTAACTCGTTTTGACAAGCTCAACGTTTCACCAGAATTATCCTCCTCCCCAGTGGCTCAGAGGAAAGTTTGTAGACTTAAGACGCTAAAATTCGAGTTTAGATACCTGTGGTGCACTAAACACACATAACATGTTGTGTAGCTTTGTGTCTAATAGCAACCAAAATAATATAATGTTGACCACACCATTCTATGAGAAATGTGCTTCGTCCGACCAAGTAATGCGCGACAGAACCTGTGGATCTTCATCTAACATAAAGAGTAGAGATATTGTTTACAATAGTAGTAGTGGTAGAGCTATAGGTTTCAGAGCTGGCCATCCGGGTTTGACGAGGTAGAGATATTGTTTACAATAGTAGTAGTGGTAGAGCTGTAGGTTTCAGAGCTGGCCATCCGGGTTTGACGAGGTAGAGGTATTGTTTACAATAGTAGTAGTGGTAGAGCTGTAGGTTTCAGAGATGGCCAGCCGGGTTTGACGAGGTATAGGTATCGTTTACAATAGTAGTAGTGGTAGAGCTGTAGGTTTCAGAGATGGCCAGCCGGGTTTGACGAGGTATAGGTATCGTTTACAATA
>NW_013665942.1:204993-207151 GCF_000517525.1 Limulus polyphemus | reverse complement strand
GACTCGCAATCTGAGGGTGGCAGGTTCGAATCTCTGTCACTGAAAATGCTCGCTCTTTCAGCCGTGAGGGTGTTATAATGTGACGGTTACTTCCATTATTCGTTGGTAAAATAGTAGTCCAAGAATTGGCGGTGGGTGGTGTTGACTAATTGCCTCCCTTCTAGTCTATCATTGCTAAAGTAAGGACAGATAGCCCACGTGTAGCTTTGCGCGAAATTCAAAACAAAGAAAACCAGAAATACAAAACCAAATTCTAACGTAATAAAATTAATGGCAGAAATAAGCTTTATTATAGTTGAAGATGAGTGAATGATTTTAAGGTAATATCTGTGATGAATTCTGCAATTTTTTTTTTCTTGGTGTTGATTAATTTGTCATCGTGACGCATACGTCTAGATACTGTTTGAAATATTTACAAATATGGAAGACAATTTATCAGTGATGTTAATTACACGTTACTCGTGCGTGACGTTGTTTCCAAACTTGTATAAAAACACTTTTTAGTTTTCATCCATGTTTGCCCAATGAAATTATATATAACCTTTACCTCAAGATTAAAACAAAGACATGGCTGTTGCAACAGCACTTCAGCTAATAAAATTAAGTGTTTTATAAAATGTTCTACGTAGTGGCGTAAAACTCTAAAAGTATCCTTACGCGAGTGAAATAGTATGGCATGCGATGAATGAAATCTTTATACGATGCATTTAGAAGCAAATCACGTAATTTCCATTTCGCTGTAACAGGGAAATTAGGCACGAGTTATTTATGTTCAGATCTTTTTCTTTTGAAGTAATTCAGTCAATAGTGGGTCCATACATTACATGTATGTTTTATTGCGTTTATTTAGATACGTATATGAGAAATCTGTCTAGAACTTGATACACATCGAGTTCTTTAGTTGATTACTCAATGCACTTTTTTTTGTTCGTTATAGTTGTATTCACTCTGCCTGCGACTAGGTTGTTTGATATTTTCGGTTCCAATTTTTACATCAAAAATTTGTTTATTTGTAATAAAACAGGTACATAAAAAACAGGAGATTCTAATAGAATTCATCTTGGAAAATGTCTTTTGCAAAGGTAAATCTGTAGGACGAAAAAAAAAACGCATAAACAACGTCAACAGACAAGGAGAACCACATAAACGTGTATGGTTAAGCTTGTCAGCCTGTCAATTTTGCATGAGTGATTTACGACAAAGCGAATTTTAAGCACAATCAGAAAAACAAAATCAAGACTTCTTGAATCACCCAGTTTCTAAAAACATAAAATATTAAAGCACGATGAATGTGTAACAGATAAACATTGGTTTTTAACATTTCGTTAAACGAACGGTCTTCCTATTTGTCTGATACTTCTAATACGTGTTAGTGTTTTCGTTTCGGCTTGGCCTAACGGTTTACTGGCCAATTTGTTGGTTTAGAGTATTAGTGGTCAGCAAGATACAGATAATAAGCAAAAGACGAGTTTATGCAAAGGAAGTTTTCTATATTTGTGTGTAATATTCAAGCTTTTTACTTATTGTGGTTTCAATAAAAGATTCAACCAACATATTTTGAATTTAAACTTATTTTATACTATGTTGTTATTGATATTGTTGTTGTTGTTGTTTTTTTTTGGGGGGGGGGGGAGTGAAAGAAATTCGACCATGTTTTTTTTTTAAATACATGCGCAATTTTGACACAATATTTAAAGTAGTTTTAGAAATTATTGGCTTCCCTATTCAAAACTTTTATTTTCAGCCAATTATGATAATAAACTAAACTGTTTAAGTACATACAGGCAAACCATCAAATTCCTAGCCTTAGAGGTGTATAGTGGTAAAAACAACAATAGCTGACACTATATCATACCAAGAAATGACCATCTTGTTCGTAATTTCAGAATCGAATGTAAAAGGTCACCAAGTTTTATTTCTCAATTTTTTCATTCTTTGTAGCAAACGTAATATGTAAATACTGTCTGTTTACAAAGAAAAGCCGTCGCTAACGCAGTATAATTATGGTCTGATTGCTTATGTCATACTTAGACAACGTAAGTGTTTTCCAGCGTATGTATAAGTTCCCTTGTAAACTGGAAATAGGCCTACGTTTTACATTTTATTTGTAATATTTACGACACTCTTAATGCATAATAGACAGAACAAATATTAAAAC
>NW_013665942.1:202092-204232 GCF_000517525.1 Limulus polyphemus | reverse complement strand
GGCTAGTCTAGTCCAAGTGTGGATAATTACTTGAGCTGGTTTCAGGAACAAAAGGTAAACTGCAATGTAATGTACTGTTGTTGGATTTGTTAGTGTCAATTTTGTTCGTGAGTTGAGTTTTATTGTGGGGAATGTTGGAGAGCTTTTCAACTATACCTGTCCCTCTAGTGGCTCAGCAACAAATCTGAAGCCTTACGGCACTAAAACTCAGGTTACGATACCCCTGGTGGGCAGAATACAGACAGCCCATTGTGCAGCTACCCGCTTGATAACAACCAGACCCAACTATTCCTGCCCCGTTTTGTGTTTCTCCTCGCACAAAGGCCTTTTTAGCGACATGAGATTTGTTGCGTTTGATCGACAAATTTGCGAGAAAAGTTTCGGGTAGACAAACGCAAGCGTATTATTTATATATATTCTTATTTCTTCAACAAAGTAATAGAGAGTGCACGGCTTTGATTTTCTGGAGCATACATCTAATATTTTTTTTTTTTATTTGTCTACTTCTTCTTTCTATAGAACGTAAAACTTAAACACAGTTATAAAAGTAAGCTTCATTCAAGATACAGAACTGAACACATTTGATTATTGAAATTTTAATTTAACCGGAGTTGACTCGTTTGTATTAAATTTAATATTTTGAATATGGTTTGAAAAAAATAGTTAGAAAATATGAACGTCACATCTCAAGTTTCCAAAGAGTATTATAAGTTTAAATATTTTTGCCAACTGGGACATCATTAACTTCTTCAGTTATCAATTAAGTAACACACAACGAAAGCCATAACTAGAGTTCTGTTTTTTTGCTGTACTTCCACCCAAGTTCAATTTAGATAGTTTCTTGACATATTTTTTTACCAACTTCAAAAGCAAACTGTTCATGATAAAAATGACATCACATTTTATAAACTTGGGTCAGACGTTAGTAGTTTTTTACTTGACACCCTCTAGTGGCTCAGCAGCAAGTCTGAAGCCTTACGAAACTAAAACTCGGGTTACGATACCTCTGGTGGGCAGAATACAGACACCCCATTGTGCAGCTATCCGCTTGATAACAATCAGACCCAACTATTGCTGCCCCATTTTGTGTTTCTCATTATTTTATAATTTCAGTTAAACAGAAAGTCCCCTTGATTTACATAAGTTTTATGGACAACGGTAACTCTGGATTTACAACGCTAAAATCCGTGGTTAAGTCCCCACGGTGGACACAGCAGATAGCCCGCTTTGGTTTTGCTGTGAAATAAACAACAACAACAAAAAAAACAATGCGCTCAGTGTTCTAAAGTACATAAAATAACTTTGGAGTAGATGTAAGGATGTTAGTCATATTTACAAGTGTTCTGAAGTATATAAAATAACTTTGGGGTAGATGTAAGGATGTTAATCATATTTACAAGTGTTCTGAAGTACATAAACTAACTTTGGAGTAGATGTAAGGATGTTAGTCATATTTACAAGTGCGATTCTGCGTAAATTTGTACCATAATTGCTCATAAACGCTTAAAAGAACGTAGTAAAGCTTAGAAATAAAAGGTGCCAGAACGTCGAAAACGTCACAGTTCTACGGCACTCAAAATATTTAGCTTCAGTAAACACATCGTATGAATTTTATGTGGGACTTAGGAACGATGAGCTAATTTCAAAACGCTCGGTTAACGATATAGCCACGTTTCACTAGGGAATTACAACATTAGCGAGGGTTGTCACTACAATATTTTAAGAGCTTTTAATCCAGGAAGTTATTTTTGTTCGTTTGTTACCTAAAACCCATCACCACAAAATGTACTTCCGAGGACGTTATGACATGACGGGATGGCTGCACTTTAAAATTTGCGATATTACGTTATATTTAAACATGTATCTGACTAAGTAAACAGTTTCAAGTTACTCAGTGTATATATAGTTCTGTTTAAAAGTACAGTATAGGATATTTGGTTACCAAGAGCTATAAATTATCAGTTATTAATTATATTATATTAATTATATTATATTATATTAATTATATTATATTATATTAATTATATTATATTATATTAATTATATTATATTATATTAATTATATTATATTAATTATATTATATTATATTAATTATAATTATAAATTATCAGATAATATCAGTTTTTCTAATTATACCAA
>NW_013665942.1:168811-201624 GCF_000517525.1 Limulus polyphemus | reverse complement strand
TATATATATATATATATTGGTGTAACTTTCTTTAGAAATAGTTCAGCGATTTCAGATTGTCTTGATTTGATAACTTATAAGGCAAGACTGTAATTATATTACTATATTTTGATTTTATTGAGTAGTTTTTATAGTCTCTTATAAGTACTTTTCATAGTAGAAGGTGGAATAACTTAAAGCTTTATCGAAGCATGATAACCCGTATAAGGACATTGTTTTTCATGGAGATAACCCGTATAAGGACACCATTTTTTATTTCGATAATGAACATGAAGATATCGTTTTTTATCGAAGCATCGATAATCAGTGTGAGAGTATCGCTTTCCAGATATATGGATTTAATTGTAAGGGCCAAACAAGGCTCAAAAATGCCCTTCTTCATTTTCAACTATCTAAGTTTAGCATTACTAAATGTCCATATCGCCACATGACAAACAAGACAGTGACCTCCTAGGTCAAATGTTTGTCAACATTAAATGCTGCCTCCTAACATTCTTATAGTACATGTGGAAGCTCCTGGAGTTAAGACTAGCGCTAGAGAAAACTAACAAAAGAAAAGCTGCCTCCAAACATTGTTATAGTACATGTGGAAGCTCCTGGAGTTAGGACTAGCGCTAGTGAAAACTAACAAAAGAAAAGCTGCCTCCAAACATTCTTATAGTACATGTGGAAGCTCCTGGAGTTAGGATTAGTGCTAGTGAAAACTAACAAAAGAAAAGCTGCCTCCAAACATTCTTATAGTACATGTGGAAGCTCCTGGAGTTAGGATTAGTGCTAGTGAAAACTAAGAATATTTTTGTATTATCACGAAAAAATACCCAGGTAAAATATTATATATTCATTGTCTATGCCATAAAGAGGTATTGTTTTACAATTTTGAAACATTACAAAAGTGAGGATGAAAGAAACATCCGAGCAAAACATACGTAAGATGGCATGGATAGTCAACTCTTTAATAAAGTTGTTATGATATTATCATGCAAACTTTATCTCTCGCAATATAAAACTCATAAAATATTTATAAATATGCGGATATTTTCGTTTTTGCCATTTCATTTCTTCGAAAACAAATACACTTTTATTTAGATTTATTCAGATAACAAGTCAATGCAGGTTGTGTGTACTTAGTCAGACTTTGAACATAAGCATGATGTACTCAGCTGTGAGGCTTAATTCTGAGGCTCACATACATGGCTAATGCTAATAGAGGTGGGTCTGTTTCTGTACATGACCAGTAAACTACATAAATGATTAGTTGTTTGTCACAACTGCCAAGCAAATTGGTCATATGAATAAAGATTGGAAGTGTTAGTAAAGGTTGAATTCGAATATAATTCTAAGCAAAGCTAGCACACCAGAACCACTTTTTGTTGTGTTTGTGAAGTACTTCAATTGCTGTTCAATAAAAATGTAGATGCGGGACATTAATCAATAATACCGAAGACATTTTTCTTAATTATTTAAAAACATTATGATGTCTTTATTACAAAATTGTGTCAGACTCTTTTCTTTGTCTGAGTCCGATTTAATCGGATTCTGCTTTCATTTTCTCCAAACCTCCAATTTTGCAGTCTTATTACTTACCCGTCGCTTTCAGTCACACCTTGGAATACCACAGAATAAATTATTAGGTCACAATTTTGGTGACTTGATAAAGAATTTCTATTGCGAAATTTAAGTCACATGCATTTCTTTGTTTAAGTCTGTTTTTCTTTTAGTTGGAATGATAATTTTCAAGATCACAGCAAACTTATGGTGGAGATGAATAAACACCAATTTCAATCTATGACGCGATCTAGGAGAGCTCCCCAGTGACATAGTGGTATGTCTGAGAAGTTACAACGCTAGAAACCGGGTTTCGATACCCATGGTGGGCAGAGCACAAATAGCCCATTATGTAGCTTTGTGCTTAACTTCAAACAAACTACTTGATCTACGAGAAATTCACTTCTGTACTAAGTACTATAACTGCAGGTGCAAAGAGGTATGTCCACATTCTCTGTCTGACCTCACGGCCATAGAATAAATAAGCATTCAGGATTTTTCCAAGTTGGGTAACTTAATCAACTTCCAAAGTTGTTTAATACTTGCAGGAGTGGGTGACCACTAGATGTAGTGACAAAGTGTCTGAATGTTCTGAGACTGACTGAACTGGTTTTAACAGGTTTCTAAGATGGTCACCAACCAGTAATACTGAGACACGTCATTGGATGATGCTACTTATGTATCTTTATTGGAAAGCATCTCCCAATACGGGGTTTGTGGATCATGAGAAGAGACTCATCAACAATTTCAACATTGATTCCTGAGTGAATTTATGTAGCCTTTTTTGGGTGTCAAGGAAATCTTTGTTCTTGACTGTAGATGCACCTGTGGCAACAAATTTTGTCAGAGAAGAGGAGAGCAAAAGCAGATGATGTTGTGGCTAAAACTTCTCCAAATTTTGCATTGATGAATGGCTATGTCCTGTCAAACTTGTAATGATCAACTCTCAGCTCTAATGATAGAGGTACTTTTAGGCATTGCGGTACAACCACACTGGTTATCATTTGGTAGTCATGGCTATATGACTCCTATTACCATGGAAAACTGTACTTGCAGCAAGCACATCCTTCTACATATCACTCTGTATCCAAGAGATAGAGCTAATGCTTCAAGAGTAGGTTGATTAGCCACTTGATGATGAACTACTGTGTCATTATAGGATAAGGTCAAATGTAGCAGTAGCAGAAGATTTAATAAGAATTTATGTCAGCTATTGGTCCAGCTAGTTTAAGCTAATAATTTCAGGGCTATGGCAAATCAACTTGGGAAGGAACAGATGCTCGTTTGGATCCAAAGGAATGGTGGCAAACTTTGATTAGTTTGTACTAACTAGTGTTGGTACATGCTTATAAAGATACATGGATATGATGTTGAGTTTTTGGATACAATTATGGTCGAATCGAGGACAACTCTTAGCAATGGAAAATTGTGATATGCAGATATTATAGTTGTAAATCTTTCATACATGTAGCTTAGAAAATGAAATACTCTTTGCTCAGTTATGATCAGATCGAATTTTTTGAAGTTTCAGTACAGGTTGCCTGTGCACAGATAGACTTTCCAAGTTCAAAGTAAACAGTTTATTTCCAGCTGTGAACGATATTCAAACTCGACTTTAGATTTCCAAGTGTGATCAGTGGTAGTAAGAAGTGTTTCTGCTACTTTATGTGGTCAGTGGTAGTAAGAAGTGTTTCTGCTACTTTATGTGGTCAGTGGTAGTAAGAAGTGTTTCTGCTACTTTATGTGGTCAGTGGTAGTAAGAAGTGTTTCTTCTACTTTATGTGGTCAGTGGTAGTAAGAAGTGTTTCTGCTACTTTATGTGGTCAGTGGTAGTAAGAAGTGTTTCTGCTACTTTATGTGGTCAGTGGTAGTAAGAAGTGTTTCTTCTACTTTATGTGGTCAGTGGTAGTAAGAAGTGTTTCTGCTACTTTATGTGATCAGTGGTAGTAAGAAGTGTTTCTTCTACTTTATGTGGTCAGTGGTAGTAAGAAGTGTTTCTGCTACTTTATATGGTCGGTAAGTTGTTAATCGTTTTGTTACCGTGTTAAATAAACAAAGAGAAAGGTTTACCCCTTACTTTTTTTTGATAAAGGAGTTAGTCTTATGATGTACGCGTGATGGCGCATTTTGAAAAAGTGTTGTCGTAGTTTGAATTTTAATACAGTTACAAGCAAAGAATAGCCTTTGTCCTGATACAAAGAGTAGTCCCGTTGTATCTCCATGAAATAATACAATTGTTCTGGAACATAGAGAAGTCAGCCATTCGTCATGAAGATTGAACGCTTTTTTCAGTGTCAGTCTATTTTTAATAGAATCTGATTTAAACAAACTCTGGTTACATTTCCTCTCAAATCTGGTTTATTCAAACTCTGGTTACATTTCCCCTGAACCTCATGCTATGTAATCTTATTACTCGTCTGTCAGTTTAAGTTTCAGCTAAGAACTCCAACAAGGTTTTTTCACATACATCTTAACGTAGTTTGACATCGTTGGAAGTTTAAACCGTATTGTTAGTTCAGTCTGAAACTTATTTGTCAATCCGATTTTCTTCGTCGGAACTGCTAATAAGTATTTCTTTTGAATGACACTTGTCTAGAATTGTTGAGAGGTTTAGAGCTAAAGAACACGCTGAATAACGTTTACTAATGTAATAAGAAAAAAAAACACACTCTAAAAACATATGATTAGTTATACATAATTTAGTTGTCGTAAGATCGTCCATAAGATTTGTTTACGACTCTTCTTATGACTATGTGCATTGTTTGTACTTGTAATGTGAAAATGACACTTTCCGAGTTACGTGTATCACGAAAACATTGTGCTTGTAATCTGAATCAGTGTGACACCCTCCGGAGGATCCAAATAAGTGTAACGCACTCTAGGTAATCAGTATCACAACGGTATTCTCAAAATAATCAGCGTATTTTCAATACTTACCCGAGTAAGCTGTTCTTATCGTCACTCTCCGGCATATCAATATTACGAAGGCACTTTCTGAGTCATCCTATCACGACGAGACACCCCCTAACGGCCATCTGTATCACTACAACAAACTTCAAGTAATCAGTGTCACAACAACACTCTAATTCATATAACGACGACACTCTAGGTAATACGAGTGTCTATGACACTTTCTTTTCAGTGCCTATCTACTTACACTTTACAGTACTTAGTAGAAAATATATATTAACTCATCACGTGCCCTGCAGATTCAAAATTATACGACACAAAAAGCTACGTCTGAATAATAGTTTTTATATTTTAATTAAAAAGTTTATTTTGTAACACCTGGAGCCATTAAATCTTTATTCTTAAGTAAGATATAGATTTTTTACGTATACGTTATAGTCGTTGTTTTGATTGATTCCGTATTCTATATGGTTATCGCTTAAACTTTTTTTTTCTATACAGTTTGGTAATAAATGGCTTTGCTTCGCCCTATGCCGGTTCATCAGAAAAGGACTAAACTTATATATATATTCTAGCGTAAACCTTGAATATTAAAGCTTAACAACGGCTTAACATACATATGCAGTCTATGCACGACTGATTATGGAATAAGAGACAGACCTAGTAGCGTCCATACTGCTTGTTTATTTTGTGCCTACCCAGGAATCGAAACCCAGATTTTTAGCCATATAAACCCCTACTGCTGAGTCATCGAAGGGCTTTTCACGGAGTACAGTCCTGTTAGATAAAAACGAAGCCCCCAAAATTATAATAAAATATATATTGCATATCTATAGTAATTACAATATCTTTACTGTTTGGTAAAACAATTCGGAGTATCAATGCTTGTTCGAAACCCGTCTGACAACACTGTTATACTATAGTGATACAACGATAACAACGATATATTTGAGTTGAATAATAAAACACTATGTCCATGAGATTTGCGGAAGGCGTTCTAGAAAAAAGAACTTGTTTTTAATAAATAAAAAAAAATCTAAGTCCCAAACAGTTAGTTTTCGGAACTGACACATTTATGTATTTTACCCATTCCTAGTTCAGATTACATTTTACAGCATTTGTACAGCGTTAATTATGGTAGTCTGATAACAGGAAGATTAAAACGTGTTTCTAAGGAAGAAAATATCTTTGGAATTTTTCAACAAACGAATACCTGCCAATGAGCTTCTAAATTTATAACATTTTTGACTACGGTATGCCTCATTCTTAAGCTCTTGAGAGGATGAGCCCTAATTTTCTGTTCAAGCGTATTAACTCCAGTTATAAGTAGCATGAATAGACCAGTATGCAATTAAGTTGGTAATTTTCTTGATTATAATTACTTCCATTAATCGTTAATGGCTAAACATTATCAGCCTCTCTTCTGTAAGAATGTCATATACTGGTGTGGTAGTTTAGAAATGATTAAAGATAAGTTCCTAAGGACAAAACACCACCCTGTGTGGTGTAGTTATCCCCAATCTTTTTTTGGTCACATAATCTGTATGCTATAGTTTAAAAGTGTCTGGTGTTGAGTACTTTTGAAAAGGTTACAAGTCTTCTAACAGTCCTTTTTTTAAGTCATTACGTGCCTTTTATCAAATGAGCTCCATGCGTGTTCCGTTCTTTTATTCTGTACATTACCTTTTACATACTGTATAACCTTTCGCTATGTTTTATTTTTCATGTGCATAACGTCTCTGTTGTAACTAAACGAATGACAAAGTTACTAGGAAATGTATCGTGTACTCAGAATTCTTTGTAACACAAATACTTGCTCCCAGTTGGGGGGGGGGGCATAGTAAACGCAATAAAAACTTTTCTTTAGAACTTAATACACCTCAGAAGAACTTAGTAGCGTTAAATTATGTCGTAACACAATACTATCATGAACACGATAAGGACACGACGTGGTTTCAGTAGAAATAACACAAAATGTGAAAACAGAAAAGTTTGCAAGTTAGTGGTGACTTATATTGTGCAGTAAGGAATCTCGACATTCTACGGAACACACAGCTTGGTTGTGAGTCCATTAGTTTATAATCTTTTTTAGTGACAGAATGCTTAGTAATAAACACAGTTTTGAACTGTATCTATATCTATACTAAAGAGAGTAGTATGAGAAAACTTTGACTTTTCATACCTTTACAAAATAATCAGTTCAACATGTTTTATTTATTTCTTCAATAAAGTGCATCAAGTTGAAGTTTTAATCATCAAAAACGTTGGATTGCGTTATTGCACAACTAATGAATAGGAATATTCCCTTTTATTTATTTTTTATTTATCAAAAACGTTGGATTGCGTTATTGCACAACTAATGAATAGGAATATTCCCTTTTATTTTTTCATATTAGATATTTAACTTTGTTTTCTGATATATATATGCGTTCTGTATATATTCTAATGATCATAGGTAGATATACTCTGCAACGAGCTGTTAAAAATGTAGACAATATTTCAGAGCATAACTTACAACTGGTTACCCCCCAGTGGCACAACGGTATGCCTGCGGAATTACAACTGGTTATTAAAAAATTAGGGTTACTTTCTCAATACGTGTAAATTTATTAGGATAAAATTAAAACTCTAACTAGATCGTGTTGATTATTTACAAAATTAGTGCTCTAAATTGTTGAAAACTTAAACTTTTTTACCTTTTGTATTTTCGCCTTAGTTAATAATGAAGAGCTGTAATAAAATTTATTCTTACCTTGAAGAAAACGAAATTAATAACGTCCCTAATGAATTTAAGATTTTATCATTCAAAATGTCGTAATTCTGTAAATAACGAGTATCAGTATATATATATACTGTACAGTTTTGTTTTGTTTTGAAATTCGCGCAAAGCTACACGAGGGCTATCTGCGCTATCCGTCCCTAACTTAGCAGTGTAAGACTAGAGGGAAGGCAGCTAGTCATCACCACCCACCGCCAACTCTTGGGCTACTCTTTTACCACCGAATAGTGGGATTGACCGTCACATTATAACGCCTCCACGGCTGAAAGAGCGAGCATGTTTGGTGGGACGGGGATTCGAACCGCGACCCACACATTGCGAGTCGAGCTCCCAAACCACCTGGCCATGCCGGGCCTATACTGTACAGATGAAGAAAAATTCTGTTTAAGAATATTATCTCAAAGATACACAAAGGGCTATCTATACATAGCCATCCATAATTTCGAGTTTATAGACTATATGAAAAGCAGATAGTTAATGACACCCATCGCCAACTCTTAGGTTACTGTTATCGAATAGTGAGATTACCGTCACTTGATTATAGCATACCCAATGTCTCAAAGTGCAAAGCATGTTTTTTGCTGCAATGGAACGCGAACCACGAATTCTCCAGTTCACAGTCTTGGCACGTCAACTATGGGACACGCCCAGCATAAAGTAAAAAAAAATATTAAACTGATGAAAAAATTTCAGAAACATTCGCCTGTTCATATGTTACCATGTATGCTTTATCTGTTTCTTTACCCCCCCCCCCCCGTGGTACAGCGGTATGTCTGCGGACTTACGACTCTAGAAACCGGGTTTCGATACCCGTAGTGGGCAGAGCACGGATAGCCCAGTGTGTAGCTTTGTGCTTAACTTCAAAAACAAAAAACTATTTCTTCATGAGTTACCAATTGATAAACAAATATTTAACTTACTTTACCAATAGTCAATCTGTATTTCTTTGCTTATTTGGAATATTGGTAACTTCGTAAGATAACCGTGGAAAACAAAAAAGTTTTGCTCATTCGCTTCACAGCGAAGAAGTGGACAGATTTCTAATTCAGTCGGTTGTGTGATGAATTAAACATTTTATCAAGCGTATCGTCCCTGCAGCATTATAGTTGTATCTTGTTAAAATCTGACGAGTTCTATTCAGTTGCTTAATAACTTTTAATATGTATATATTATGCCAGCAAATACTGTCTATAAATAACGATGACTGAAGTTTGAATCATATGATTTAGTCCAGTTGCAAACAGTTTATTAATTATATCTCGTTTTAAAAAAAATCATTCTTCACCTGTAAATCAGGCAAAAATTCTTCAACTGTAAATCAGGCAAAAAATCATTCTTCACCTGTAAGTCAGGCCAAAATCATTCTCCACCTGTAAATCAGGCAAAAAATCATTCTTTACCTGTAAATCAGGCAAAAATCATTCTTCACCTGTAAATCGGACAAAAAAATCATTCTTCACCTGTAAATCGGGCAAAATCATCCTTCACCTGTAAATCGGACAAAAAATCATTCTTCACCTGTAAATCAGGCAAAAAATCATTCTTCACCTGTAAAAAATCATTTTTTCACCTGTAAATTGGACAAAAACTCATTCTTCACCTGTAAATCAGGCCAAAAAATCATTCTTCACCTGTAGAAAATCATTTTTCACCTGGAAATTGAACAAAAAATCATTCTTCACCTGTAAATCAGGCCAAAATCATTCTTCACCTGTAGAAAATCATTTTTCACCTGGAAATTGAACAAAAAATCATTCTTCACCTGTAAATTGGACAAAAATCATTCTTCACCTGTAGAAAATCATTTTTCACCTGGAAATTGAACAAAAAATCATTCTTCACCTGTAAATCAGGCATAATGATAAAAATACGTAGTCTACATTATTTTGATTAAAAATAATTAATTTACGCCTTCTTAATGTACGAACTTTCACGATAAGCTAGATTTAAAGATCTTGTTTAAACATCTTAACACTATTCTATGAAACATTTACCTTGAATAAAACCCTGATGTGTCGGTTATTAGAGCCACTGGTTACGTGCATTTCAAGTTTATTTTGTTCTCAGAAGAGTCATTTGACTTCGAATAAAAAATTTAAAACGGCAGCGAAATGTCCTTAGTACCATCTTAAAACGGAAGAGGGCGCTCGATATGTTACAAAACTCTAGATCTACAACCTTCCTTCCCCCGATTTAATCTTGTTCAGTTATTATCTCCTGGCATACACCTTGTTTTGTTTTTGTAGTTTTGAGGCAGTAGAATATAATCGTATTAGTTTATGAGTCACATTCAAACCTTCAACTAAGTTTTGTGTATCTAAAATTATTTAAGGTGCTTCTAAAAACACGCACTGGCTTAAATGTGATGCAACCCTCTTCATTTCAGGGATATGAAGAAGAATAAGATGAGTCTGACAAGTAATTAGAAAGCAATCGAAGTTTGAAGTCTGTTTAACGTTAAATATCCTTGAAGTTTACGTCAGCAATATACCAATTATAACCATATAACTGCTTTTAAATGAGCTTTTCTTGTTGGATGTAAAGTTGGCTATTCTATTTAATAACATCTGAAATAGACTGTTTATTATATAGTTTCATCACAAAGTTATTGGGATAGTTATGCGTGTATGTTTATATTAAATTTTATACATAAATATATAGCTCACATATCAGCACGTACATCCTTAGAGAATGAAAAACAAATACATATTGGGCTGTCTAAAGCTGCTTCGCCATGAATATGCAACACTTAATTATACATGCTTATGCTAGTAGGATACAAATCCCCTCTAATTAGCTGTCATTCTGTAAGACCTGAGGAGCAAAGGTTTAATTATATGATCCTCCATACTCTTTAAACCCCTGACAACCGATGATTCGCCACTCGCTGGAGGCAAAATGAAGCTTCTATAAGCTTATAGATTCCCCTAAGATATAGAAAGTCAAATACGAGTGTTGCATTTTAGGTTCCAGATTAAATAAATATGTCAATTCAGTTTATATTGAGCTCTTTATTGTCGATTCTATTGATGGTTGACAAAGAAAACTGGGTTTAGTTTATTTAAAACCTATAATTCAAATCCTTCATACTGGACTAACAAGATAGATTACGGAATGTATACCGTTCAACTTAATTGCTATCGTTGTTGCATTAACATCTGCACATTTGTCAACCCTCAATGACGACAATTAACTTGACAGATATACAAATGTTCATAAACCTCAATGACGACAATTAACTTGATAAACATACAAATGTTCATAAACCTCAATGACGACAATTAATCTATGAACATTTGTTAAGTTAATTGTCATAATCGAGTTTGAATAAAAGAAGTTACTAAGTTGTAAAAATCTGCCAAATTATTAATATTTAAGATTCTGAATGTGATGTCTAAAAAGCAGGAAAGTTGCCATGTATGGACAGCGAAACCGCTTGATCGAAGATGTTGATCGAGTACACTGTGCAGTCCACGTCTATAAAGAAATTGCTAAATTTTTTAATCGATGGCTGTAAGGCAAAATCTAAGACCACTGCAGTAGCTTCGATTTTTTTTTTGCTCTTATATGTCAAACGGAGCTAAAACGCATAACGTACACGGTTATCTGACACTCGTCTTAAATGTCATTATACCAGCATTAATCAAGGTAAAAGGAAAAACGCGTTTATATGTTTCACTCGCGCCGGAGCCAGGAGTGGTAAGGTATTGGGCTGCTATCGTAGGGTTCGGGGTTCGAAATATGACGCTGCTGAGCACGTTCTGCTATTTCAACTTTGGATGAGTTATAAAAGTAACATTCATTTACGTTATTCGGCTCTAAGAGCGACGGGAGCTGCTGACTGGTTGCCCTTTTTCAGCCTTTCAATGTTAAGGGCTCTATACCTGAATTCTGGTGTCATATTATAATGACATTTGATATAAATACGAGCCTGCGATGGTCTTAAAGGAGTCATGACTAACCGTTTCTTTTTGAATTTTCTGTTGCTGAGTCAGAAGTCTAAATTCTTCAAGAAAATGTCAATTATTAGTTGGTTGGTTGTTGTTAAACACAAAGCTACATAATGGACTATCTGTGCTCTGCTCGCCAAGGAAATTGAAACCCGATTTCTAGCGGTGTAAGCCTGCAGACTTACCGCTGAGTCTTTGGAACTTCTCTTATTAGATGACGAAGATAAATAAACCTAATACTTTGTATACAATTAATCTAAACAATTTATATATTTCGAAAATGTATTTCAAGACAACTGTTTTTGTATAGAAAAACAAACTGCTTCTTTCTAAACGTTAATAAAAGGAACCAATTCGACCTTTCTCTTAATAATCCTTATGACAATACTTGGTCTGCATAGAGTAGGCCTACTCCTTGATTTTAACCAGCGTTGTTTGTTTGTTTGAATTTATGCACAAAGCTACACAATGAGCTACCCGTGCCCTGCACACCACGCGTATCGAAACCAGGTTTCTAGCGTTGTAAGTCCGCAGACATACCGCTGTGCCACTGGGGGGGGGGGGCACGAGCGTTGTAGATGAAACGCTATTCTGCGCATTTCTTGATTTTTCTGCTACCTTTTACGAATTTCCCGGTCGATCGGTGGTAAGTTTCCTGATTTACAACACTAAAATCCGGGGTTTGGTTCCTCGCAGTGAATAGAGCGTACATACCTCATTGAGTAGTTTTGTGCGAAGAAAACAATAAAAATAACTGCTCCTACAAAATATATAAAAAAAAAGAAGACATATATGTTTTAGTATCGTAGTTGTCAGAGTTACGCAAATTGTCAGATCTTACAAGATTATAATTACAACAAAATACGACTGTACCTTGTAATGAATCTCACAAACCTCAAAAAAACATTTCACACAAAATTTTTTATGTAAAGACCTAGAAAAGTTTAGTAAGTGCAATAAAACCGATCAATATACAGTTTGGTCAAAATATTTGCATACTTTTCTATGTTGATGTTATTGTCTAAATGCATGGAGTAGTTTTTGAGTAAACGCCAGAGTGGTAATAGAGAACGTAGCGTATGGTCGCATAAACATGTACGCTTTGTTATTCTTGTCTGTATAACTTGTTTTGAGTATTTGTTCGTCAAAACACACATATACACACCTGTTTTGTATCAATGGGTGTGCTTTTGATATAACCATTTTCGAAACAGAGCAACGCTTTGTACAGACAATTTCTCTGTATTTAGTGTAGTGTCATAACCTTGTCATGTGCCAGAAGTTATAAAGCGTCAAAGTGTCCGACTGTCCAGAAATGGTATGAAGGAAATGGACATTGCCAGAACAATATGGCACCATTAGTGTCCTGTATCCAGAATTCTGAAACACCATCGGACTACAGGAAACCTTGTTCCAGGAAAATCTACTGGTAGACGTCGAAAAACTACTGCCCGAGATGACCAAGGTTAATCCTTCTAGGTCGAAAGCAGTCTTGCAACACATTTCGACAAGAATGACACATTTATTCCAGGATATGTAGAAGAACAGCGAATGGAGGACTGACCAAACAAGATTATTTTGCAAGAAGGGCTATCTGTAAACCGATATTAGCCAGAATTCTCCGCCGTCAACGTGTTACTTTGGCAAGATAGCATGCCAACTTACAGTTAAGACACTGGCGACATGTCATCTTGTCAGATGAGTCTTGTTTTGTCTGGGAAACAGATGAGGGAAAAACTATCTTTCTCAGAGGGAGCACACAGGAGGTGGTGTAGTACATGTTTGGGCAGCTATTCATCATAGTGGAAAAACTGCTTTTCATATCCTCCAGAGAAACGTCAATGGCATCTTCTACAGGCATCATATGGAGACGATATTTCTATCATATGCTAGGGCAAGGTTTGGCAATAACTTTGTATTCCAGGATGACAATGCCACTGCTCACAGTATGCATATTGTACAGTATTATCTCGACCAGGAGGACATTACAAGATTACCATGGCCAGCAAAGTCTCCAGATTGTAATCCCATTGAAAACTGTTGGGCAGAACTGAGCTGTAAAATTGCTAACCATGACCCTAAACCAGCTACTGTATCTGAGTTGTAGCTCCTTCTAGTGACAAGTTGGGATGAAATCATGGTGTATTACACCAATAACCTCATCGACAGCATGATACGTCGCCTTGCTGAGGTTACTAGAATACGAGGAGGACCAACCAAGTACTGAATGTTTAATATGAACTGATATAAGGTTACAGATGCTATTTATAATAATTAGATGTTATATTTTATCATTATGTAGCTTTGGTAAGGTTTTGTTTTGATAGGTGAAATGCTGAATTATACATCTTTCTATAGGTTTCTGATAAAATTGTTTGCTGTTCTAATAAATCGTTCATGATGTCTATAGAACGTGTCTAATTATACAAATTACATATGTAGATGTTTAATATAACATGCTTTTCTCAATTGGCAACGCTAAGTGTATTTGTATTCCATCTTATTTGTTAGAAAATATGCAAACATTTTGGCCAAGACTGTATATACATAGACAGAGTATTCAATGAATATATATATATATATAATGTTGATATGTTTACGTCATAATCGAACGTGGAATTTACAATATATCCTATTAGTTTCATTATAAATATTTGTAGTTTTTAATTCATATATTCATAAATTATCTTTTACGAAATATCACATCTGAAGTAAGTGTAAATCACGCTTTGCATTTATTATAGACTGTATATATACACGTTGTTTAGGTTGTTTGAGCTATTTGATATCCTCACGAGATAAATCCCTGTCCGTTTTACCCAAGGTTTCAACTCGCAACAGAAATACTTTTATTTTTACAGAAGTCGTTAAAAGAATCGTTTATTCCGGGCCTTTAGCTGCAAAAGACAGGTTTACCCAGAAGAGCGTGTGCTTCATGACCTTATTGACACTACACCAGCTTGAAGTTCTTGAAACTTACTTCAGCAACGTTATCTTTTAGAGGAACAAAAAACGCTGATAAAAAACGTTCTGAAACCACTAGAAGAGATGCGTTATGAAGTTCCTCTTTACGCTCTTCAGCAGCTTTGAAGATGGAATTTATTGCAATCATTTTGAAAGTAAACAATAAACTCAAGAGTAGCGTTAGTTGGACCTAAAACATATCATAAATCATTCACGTCATATTAGGTCTATACATAATTTTTCTAGGTACTTTGTTTTCTAGAATTAAATTTTTAGTTTTACTGCAATACGTATCATTTAGGAAACAGCAGTTCTTAATAGTGCAAACAATTCTGGGTTGTTTACAGTTCTGTCTTTCTGGTTCTGTTCTTGAGAATAAAGCTAGTTATTGAGTTTATCAAATTAAATTTCGCAAAATATACATTTCAATAGAATCATACTCGATAATTTGTTTATATACACCACGGAATATCATTAAAGAATAACTAAAAGACAGCCTTGTTAGCTGAAACTTTATCGAGCTTATTCACAATTATTTAAAAATTCTGTTTAAAAACGCCGAACAGTTTGAGGAATAACTATAATTTTCCCTAGGCTATTTTTTTTATCATGAGTGTTTTTTTTATGATCCAAGTTTTATAAAAAATAAAATAAAATGTGCTCTTTAAGTACATTACAAAATACTAATGGAACCAGTATATATTTAGAGATCTTCAAAAAGCGATTACTACACAAATTCTTTAGTTTTTTAAAAACGTACAAAGAATATGTAAACGGAATATAGTACAGGAAACTAACTACAAAACTCAAATCAAACACATTTCTCCGAAGAGAAACTGCTATTCACATACAGAAAAAAAAAATGCGATAAGTATATTATATAGTAACTGGAATCACTTCTTGGTAAGGAAACCATAGCATGGTTCTTTAAGATTATAGAAAAATCCCCTATAACGTTTGTTTGGTGAAAATATGGTAGGCTCCTTGAAGTTTATTATCAAATACAAACAAATAATATGATTTCAAAAATGACTTTTATGCAGTTATGCTTATGTGATTCTACTTCAACTAAGTAAATACCTTTTTAATGCAGATTCATGGAAAATAAAACAATGCTTATAAATAAACGAGTACACGCGAAGGCGGATTAATCTAACAACTGTCGACTGACTGGGAAAATTTGGATCGATAGATGAAAAAGTAGATGAATGAGTAGACTGAGGAATGTAAAGAAGGATGCTTATATACAGCATAAAGTATTAGGCCACCAGACGGGTGTTTAAGATATCAAACAAAAGCAATTAAAAGAAAGACTAAAAACAAATAAACTACAGACAACGGGAATTGGTAAACAAATGAATGGTCAAACAAGTCGACATATACAAATAGATGTATGACCAATAGGTCAAATGGACATGAGGATATTAAAACCAGAGTTGTTGACAAACTGAAAGCCTGGAAACGAAGGAACAGATGAAATAAAAAGATGGTTGATTGCTCAGAATTTAAAAACATTGTATGAACCAAAAACTATTAAGATAGCTGAAATAAATTAAATTTAAGACATAAGAATTGAATGGCGTATAGAGGTGTAATTAGAAGGATAAAGGGACCAATAATATGTCGGTTAAAGTAAAACTGAAATACATGAGTGTAATTCAAAGTGTAATTCAGTCAAAGTAACATCAGTGAGTCTCCTGTTTCTCAGTCGTTATTAACTTTATTAAGGCCTATAGGGTGCAAGAGAACTTAAGATACCATTCCAGTGATGGAGTCACCCAAAGGGTCAGCGGCAAGTTTGTGGACTCAAGTACTGAAATTCAGGGCTCGATTCCCGTGGTGTACAGAGCACAGATAACCCATCATGGAGGTTTACGTTAAAACAAAACAATCATTCCTAATTATTTGTCCACCGGATAGTTTATGGGCACACAACACACTAAAAGCAGGGTTTCGATTTCTCGCAATGGACAGAGTGCAATAGTCCATTATGTTGCTTTGCACTGAAAAAAAAAAGAAACAGTGATGGATGGTGTATTTCGTAGAACATGTAAGTTATTTTCTCTTACTAACAGAAAGACGCATATATTTATGAGTGAAAGATCAGGCTTCCTGATTTATCCACGATCGAACTTAAGTAGGAACAGAAATAAACAGACATGTACCTAGCCCGAAAAACAGGATGGAAAAAGACGATCGAACGGACTTTTGGGTGACTAATGAATGAATGGTGAGAGGATTAAAATCGTTGCGGACGAATGGACGATTAACATGAATACTGATGACAATTTGCAGTACAACGTTTGTCTGTAGTCAAATTAATCTGAGCTTAATATAAATACATACAATTTACAATTTATTGGCTCCGAATAAAAACAAATCAAGCCAACACGAACTTGTCAGTTAGATATACAGATATTTAATAGAGAGAGTACTGAAAATATTGGGTACTTACTGTTTTCAAGTAGAAACGTGATGATACTTTCCCGTAGGGAATTGATTGTTTGTTTGTTTTGAATTTCGCGCAAAGCTACACGAGGGCTATCTGCAATAACCGTCCCTAATTTAGCAGTGTAAGACTAGAGGGCTACTCTTTTACCAACGAATAGTGGGATTGACCGTCACATTATAACGCTCCCAAGGCTAAATGGGCGAGCATGTTCGGTGTGACGGGGATTCGAACCACCTGGCCATGCCGGTCAAAAAGATAGATACAGATGTTACAAATAATATTATTTACGCCGTCAAAATAACAATAAAGTAATATATTTTAGATCTCGTCATTTCACTACTCAGTTAATGAAGTACTTGTGGAGTGGACTATACACTTAGCTAATGATTTTAGATCTCGTCATTTCACTACTCAGTTAATGAAGTATTAGCTAAGTGTATAGTCCACTCCACAAGTGATTTTAGATCTCGTCATTTCACTACTCAGTTAATGAAGTACTTGTGGAGTGGACTATACACTTAGCTAATGATTTTAGATCTCGTAGCTGATAAAAAAATGTTAAACAATTGTTACCGAATTAAATAATAGTCGATAAAATAAAAAAATGTAATCATTGTTTTTTTCAATATTTTACAAGTTCTGATAACGACATGAGTTATCGAAAGCTTCCAAAGATAAGCCCTCCAGTGGCACAGCGGTATGTTTGCAGATAGCCCATTGTGTAGCTTTGTGCTTAATAACAAACAACATCTAAAGATAAGAGGAATGGCAACATGTATGACTAAAAATAAAAAAAGAATACAATAGTTAATATTCATGTAATATCTAATCAAAATTTATCTTTGGTTGTTGGTTGTTTTTTTTCAATGTTTTCGTGATTATAAGTGCTATACAAGAAATCTATCTGTTGACTTTGTTTATGCCAAATATATAAAAATAATGTATTTCTATTATTATTATTATCACTATCCCTAAAAATAGTTAATACATAAAAAAGAAGCAAAAATTTAAATAAACAAATAGAACAAGACATGCGCATTAACAAAGTGGTCATTCAGAGCCCTTCCAGTGGATCAGCGGTAAGTCTAAAGGCTTATAGCGCTAAAAACCAGGTTGATTTTGACACTCGTGATTGGCACAGCACAGATAGTCCATAGTAAGGTTTTGTGCCTAACTAGAAACAAACAAATAAAGTAGGCTGAGCTATATGGCCCCAAAGGTATCCCTAGATTAAATGACCCCAAAGATATCCCTAGATTAAATGACCCCAAAGGTATCCCTAGATTAAATGGCCCCAAAGGTATCCCTAAATTAAATGACCCCAAAGGTATCCCTAGATTAAATGGCCCCAAAGGTATCCCTAGATTAAATGACCCCAAAGGTATCCCTAGATTAAATGGCCCCAAAGGTATCCCTAGATTAAATGGCCCCAAAGATATCCCTAGATTAAATGGCCCCAAAGGTATCCCTAGATTAAATGGCCCCAAAGATATCCCTAGATTAAATGCAATTCATTTCACCCATTATAGAACACGTACCAAGAAAGAAAAAAAAAGCCATATACATGAACACTCTTCTTAAATAGTCTGCATTCTTTTCATTTACCATATTTACAGCACGACATCGTTTTGCCCATTATTCTTACATAGATTCTCTGTTCTTTGAATTTCATATTTCAACACTCCTACAACTTGCATTTCTTATATAATTTTATATTTCATGAAGTGTTGTATGAAGATATGTTTGTTTAAAAACTAGTTTGAGCTTTCAAAGCTGTATATCTAGCATTATGGTATATAATGAAGAAAATCCATTTTTAAATACTTTTTTATTAGTTAATAGCCTTCCAGTGGTTCAGCGGTAAGTTTTAGAACTGATAAATGGTAAAAATTGGGCTTCGATATCTGTGGATATTGGTTTCCCAAAAATTGTATAATTTGATCTTTTAGGATAAACAATCTGTTATGAATATAAGGTAATGCCAAGAGTATGGTCAGTTTGTTTACAGTTGAAATAATTGTGTATTAACACCAGATGTATGGTCAGTTTGTTTACAGTTGAAAGAATTGTAGACTAACACCAGAGGTATGGTCAGTTTGTTTACAACTGAAAGAATTGTAGACTAACACCAGAGGTATGGTCAGTTTGTTTACAGTTGAAATAATTGTAGACTAACACCAGAGGTACGGTCAGTTTGTTTACAGTTGAAAGAATTGTAGACTAACACTAGAGGTATGGTCAGTTTGTTTACAGTTGATAGAATTGTATATTAACACCAGATATATGGTCAGTTTGTTTACAGTTGAAAGAATTGTGTATTAACATCAGAAATATGGTCAGGTTGTTTACAGTTGAAAGAATTGTAGATTAACACCAGAGGTATGGTCAGGTTGTTTACAGTTGAAAGAATTGTAGATTAACACCAGAGGTATGGTCAGTTTGTTTACAGTTGAAAGATTCAGTGGATTTGTTCTAGTTCAGAGTTTATCCGGAGTCATTGATCCAGTGAAGTGATATGCATTGTTCTACAGAATTTCTCTGATATTGGAGAGTTCTTGCAGGAAAGGGGGCGAATTACTAATTGTATTAGTAATTAATTATATTTATCGCTACAAACATGGCATACATAAATAAACTTAAGTGAAAGCTAATAACTTTAAATTATGCCTTAATGTATAATAATATCCTGTATATATATATAGCCTGATGTACCTGAAGTTAAGTTCGTCGAACTTCATGAGGTTATTGAGCTGTAATGACGGATAAAGAGCAAAATCCGCTGCTCAAAAAGTAGAGCACCGAAGACACCAGAAGGAAGAGGCTTTATGGAGCAGTTTTTTTTTCTCATTTTCCTTCAGAGCTACATCAGTGCTCACAACAGATAATGATGGGATATACTTGCACGAGACAACCAAGGGAAGTGGACAAAAAACACCGAAACGTTTTTTTATTACATTTCATTTTTATTAGTTTTTTTTGGTGTGTGAGAAAAGTATAGCAAATGAGTACAAAAACTACAAAAAAGTACAGTTGGCTATAATCCCTAATCGTATGTTTGTTTGTTTGTTACTGTCAAGAATAATCAAATATATGCGATCATGATGCTTGGTTGTATTTACGTCAACTATTAGCGGGAAGTAAATTAATTAGCGTTTTCCTTGTCAAAAAATCTCGCAAAACCTTTTTATAATTATCATTTACAATTCAATGATGCCATGGCAAAAAGGGCAAAAACACTAAAAGGTTTTACAGAGAGCTAAAGTTGACAGCGATATACATGTCAACGTTCTTGTTTTCCTGCATACAAGTTTAGTTGGTTTATTGAACGAAACCTTATGTTTATTTTGTTTTTTGTTTTCGAATTTCGCGCAAAGCTACACGAGGGCTATCTGCGCTAGTCGTCCCTAATTTAGAATTGATTGCTTGTTTGTTTGTAATTAATCACAAAGCTACACAATGAGCTATCTGTGCTTTGCCCACAACGGGCATCGAAACCCGGATTCTAGCGTTGTAAGTCCGCAGACATACCGCTGTGCCATTGGGGGGCTTTTAGCATTGATAGACTGTAGCAAAGGCAGCTGGTCAACATCACCAATAGCCTACTTTTGGGCTACTATTTTACCAACGAATAGTGGGATTGACCGTCACATTATAACGCCTCCACGGCTGAAAGGATGAGCATGTTTGGTAGGATGGGGATTCGAACCAGTGTCTCTCAGATAACGAGTAGAGCGCCTTCACCACCTAGCCATGCCGGGCCAATTATATTTATGTAATCGTATCATCTAACGTGATGAATTAATGTTACTAATACTGAACATTTCGTTATTCACTATATTTAATAAGCACGTGGAGTTACAATCGCAGATAAATCACAGTTGCAAAAGAAAAATAATAATAAAACACACACACATATATATAACATGCATGATGGAATGTTCTAAAATAATACTTTGATCCCTATGTTTTAACAAATTTGAGACATTTTTGTTAGATTCGCAACTATTATCCAAAATTTATTTGAGTATGTATAGAAATCTTTGTGAACTTGTCTTTAAAAAGATTACTCTGATTTTTAAAATAATTTATAACTAATCTGTCATTCGTCCTTTTACAGAACATAGGTCGGAACCTAAGTATTTTGATTTCTTTTACTGGCCCCCCAGTGGCACAGCGGTATGTCTGCGGACTTACAACGCTAGAAACCGGGTTTCGATACCCGTGGTGGGCAGAGCACAGATAGCCCTTGTGTAGCTTTGTGCATAATTAAAAACAAAAAAACTTCTTTTACTGAACATAGGTCAGAACTTAAGTATTTTGATTTCTTTTACCGAACATAGGTCAGAACCTAAGTATTTTGATTTCTTCTTTTAAAAATCCCCCAGTGGGTCAGCGGTAAGTTTATGAGTTTACAACGCTAAAATCTGGGGCTCTATTTCCCGTGGTAGACAGAGTGCAGATTTCTTTTGTGTGCTCCCCAGTGGCACAGCGGTATGTCTGCGGACTTACAACGCTAGAATCCGGGTTTTGGTACATGTGGTGAGCAGAGCACAGATAGCCCATTGTGTAGTTTTGTGCTTAACTACAAACAAACAAGTCCTTTTAAAAATAAAACAACACATTTCCAAACCTGATTTCACAAGTGACATAATATTTTGTTTGGTTACCCAAGGGCCAGAGTGGTTTAATGGCCAACATATCTGTACTTTGATCCGAGGACTGCAATTCACAACTCATTGCCAATAACGCGCCCCTCCCTTTGGACGTTCTATATGACTGACGGTCTCATTTCACTGTTTGAGAAGATTAGCCCAAAAGTTGGTAGTGGGTGCTATATTCTAAAAAAACTCAAAGAAACAAAGTTGCTTACCCAAATATAACATCGTAAGATTATGCTTAAGCATTACTCATGAAGGCGCCAAAATATCCACATCATTCTTAATACTTTCTAAGAACCTTTGGTTTTGGATATATATTTTATCTTTTGCTCAGTAATCAAATGCATAATGCCATATTGAACCGGACATCAGATAAATTTGGTGCCATAACTGAGAATTCATATTAAATTAGTTGTGAGTTAAAATAAAAGAACTGATACATCTAAGTTCCATTATATGTTGATTTTGTTATTTATTTACTTACGTTACAAACAACAATAACTGCGTATCTTTCTAAAGAATTATAATATTAGAGATAAGAGGAAGAAATATGTGTTGGATTTGGGATAAATTAGGAGAACAGCTAACGAGTGGGAAATAGTCGAACCTTGAAACTATGGTACAATCCTGCACTTAAGTAAGGGCACTACTCTTTTACCCTCAGATCTACTACTGAGAATGTTGATCCACGAGTTGCGCATGCAGACTATGTTAGCTAGTCCATAACTTTTAATGTGGAGAAGATAGCAGGATAAGACGACATATAGACGCTAGCAAAGCTAAGTGCACTGAATTCTCCTCGGAAGGCCTCTATTGTGATTCTTCACTGTCAGACTCCAGCATACCCATTCTTTAACGTAGTACAGAAATGTCTACAGTACCCGAGAAAGAGGCAGATTTGGTATTTGCACCCTACCAACTGTTTTTAATTCCAAAGAGAATGGAGCAAGGTTTGAATAAGCTAAGGCTCAGCATTGGCTAGATGTCATCGCTTTTAAAGTGGAGCGGCTCTCAGGTGATTCAACAAATTAGCTATAGCAGCATCCAGCTTGTCTAACACTTGTCATATGCATTCACACAAATACAAGTGATCGTTCGGCACTATTGTTGGCATTAGCTCGGCCAGATTTACAAGAGTTGAAAGCTCATGAAGGATGGTTGTCCTCAATGTCTTCAGCAGAGAATGGCGAAGTGAAACCAATAGGTCTGCCAACTTACAAAGGTTCTGTGAAGACAGATTTAGACCACATTTTAGGGTGTATTAGACAGGTAACTGTGTGAAATGTTTGGATGCAATACCAGGCAACGAAGCAGTTTCTGTTATCCACATTATCTGGTCTTGATTGCTGAAGTGGACCTGGATGAAGTTAAATTATGTAATTAAGATTTGGTTGAAGAAGAGTTTCATTAGAAGTTTGATCATGCAGAAAATCAAATTATCCACAGGGCAGAATTCAAAGTCGACCAGAGCCATTGCACCTGTGAACATCACGATAGAAATTTCTTAGGGCTTTATCTTTATTTCAGGGGAAATTAAATAGAGTGCCATTTCATTGTTTCCAAGGTAATTAATGTTGGCAACATTAAACGCTTTAATTGTTTATCCTACGTTTGGTCGTCATAGGATGTAGTCCATTGCATTTGTTTTGTGTGATATTCTCAGATGATTTCCTCGCAAGTAGTAGATAAATCCATCTAATAACAGCAGGATCAAACAAGAAATTTTTAGAGTGATTAGAATTGAAAACTCTCAAGCAATGAGAAGTAATTAGACTGGATATATATATATATATGATTTTAACTGTAAATCAATCATTTTTATGATACAGAACAAAACAAACAAGTGAACAATCGCATTTATTGAACCGATAACTTTGATAACTGGGTAGAACTTTGAAAAAATAGAGGTTCCAATCTTGCAAGAAATCTTGTATCCTTATTCTTATGATAGCGTCCCACGTGACTGGCAATTCTTTCACAGCATTTTCGTCAGCGATAATATATATAGACATCATCCACTGAGCCAGAAAAGGACATTACAGCCCCTGACCATTTTAACACACACATGTGTGACCTAACTGCAGTATCCCTTCTGGGAGAGTGGATATTATCTGCTATAGAGAAACAAAGCACAGAAGCAACTAGAACGAAACAATTTCAACAGTTTTCTGGATCACATGTTTATGTCGAAAATGTATAGAAACAGATTGAAAGTTACTAAAGATGTTGGAAAAATACATCAAATACCCGGATGTCACATTTGTATCCACCTTGCAGTGAGCATGGATTCGTTACTGTGAGTGTTTGGAGGATTAATATTTGAAGAGTTAAACTGTGTCGTCTTGACGTTTTGTTTTTTACCATCGTCCTTTTACATTGAAAATCTTTGTGCTTATTCCATTTATCACCACCGTGTCAACACGTTTCTGTTGAAATTGTGTATTTGGTTCTTAAGCTTATTTTCAATACCCAGTGTTAACAATCAGCGTCATATATAGATAGCTGTATTTAGTCTTATCCCTTTGCGGCTTACCTGTTTCATTTCACTTACTCACCACACTTTGAACATCAATATCTCTGACATTTGTGGGCGTGTTGTTACCAATAATCTGGTAGACATTACTATACACATCCCTACAACAAACAGCATAATAAGATGCTGAGATCAATAACTACGAATATTTGATCTGCAAGTTTCCAAAAATGGCAAGATTTTTTTCCTTCCCGTAGAATATGCTGGGAAAATGGGCGCTTTGTTATATTAATGAGATTTAACGACCATGCACTACCTCTAGTTACCAAAGATAACCTTGACACATGATGAACGCCAAAAGAAAAAAAACAAACAAACACAGCAAACAAAGTTTAACGCTCTGTGAAATTTTTGTATGAGCATTTTCTAATGTTATTACCACTATTACGTTTGTCGTATCCCAGCCAGCCTAAGGAACCATGGTATTCGGCCAACACTGGTTGTATTAGATATAGTGTGGTTGATGATTACTGTGTACTCTTCTTTTATTATTTACTAACTTCGGTAATATTTTATAATGGTTGTATATGTAATATATACACATTGAAACTCAGTTACATTCTTGATTTGTAATCTTCGTAACCATTATAAAATACTTATTTAGATAAATATGGGTTTTATGTTCTTATCAACATGTTAACCGTTGGACTTATCTCGTTCGTCTATGGTATTAGTTTTTAATCAGTGACGCCTCTTTTAGACGTAAAATCTATTCTCCTCACGTTCTGTAGCGAGAACTTTAAATAGACGTATCACCACACCACATTCGCTAAGCGCGTGGTCACGTGTAATCGATTTATTAAATGAAATAGACCATATGTAACTTTTAGTAAAGAAAATTTATACAACATAATGCATGATAAAAAAAAATATATTGCCAAGAAAGAACGGACTGTACCTGTTTTGGTGCTGCCGCAGCACCATCATTAACAGTGAAGTATAACAATGCAGACTAAGAAAGAAAGGACTGTACCTGTTTAGGTGCTACAGCAGGACCATTGTTAACAGTGAAGTACAACAATGCAGACTAAGAAAGAAAGGATTGTACCTCTTTTGGTGCTGCAGCAGGACCATCATTAACAGTGAAGTACAATAATAGCAGATTAATAAAGAAAGGAATGTACCTGTTTTGGTGCTGCAGCAGCACCATCATTAACAGTGAAGTACAATAATGCAGACTAAGAAAGAAAGGAATGTACCTGTTTTGGTGCTGCAGCAGGACCATCATTAACAGTGAAGTACAACAATGCAGACTAAGAAAGAAAGGACTGTACCTGTTTTGGTGCTGCAGCAGCACCATCATTAACAGTGAAGTACAACAATGCAGACTAAGAAAGAAAGGAATGTACCTGTTTTGGTGCTGCAGCAGCACCATCATTAACAGTGAAATACAATAATGCAGACAACTTATATTCGAAACTTCAAATCAACTATTTAAAATACGGAGTTAGCATCTTTAACCAGTTATGTACATATTTACTTCTTCATTTCTATTTAAAGCTATTCTGTTTTTCATTTAATATTATTTCAATAGATTCAATAATATTTATAGCAAGTTGGGTCATAGGTTCACTTATAATTTTACCTTTTAACCAATTGATGCATTGACCTGTTTTATTTACACTTCATACGGCCAAGGCTGAAGTAAATATTCTATAATGATGTACAGAATTTTTCGTGTTACTTTATTCTGAACATAAGTTTTTATTTGTCCAGTATATTTCATACTACATTCACAGGAAATTTTATAAATACCAGACTTGTTCAAATCAGCTCACTTATTCTTAATATAGACCTAATTATATTATTGATTTTAAAAATTTGTTTAAAAACTGTTTTTATGAAAAACAATAGTAAGGTCGTCAGAAACTCCTTTTATTAAATGTAAAAGAACAAACTAAAAGCCAGGATTTTTCAATATTTTTTTTTTTTTTACAGTTATTCAATTTTTCATTATTACGTTTCAGTCGTGTGAATCGAATTATTAATGAATCATTGTATCCCCTACCTCTAGTAAAGCCAAGTTAATTTTATAAATGTTTAGGTTCGCTGCAGGTCAAATAGGCTCTTTGTACATACACGTTAAATGCGCTACTAGTCTTCTGTGAAGATGGATTGTATGATCTCACATGTGGTAGCACAGTGAATGAATTGGGTTTACTACACATTGGGCTATCTGCCGTGTTCACTGCAGGGAATCGAACATCGGATTTTAGCGTTGTAAGTCCGTAGAGTTAACGCTGTCTCACGGGGGGGGGAAGAGCAGGTTTTCTATACACTGCTGTACTAATTAAAACATGGCCATGTGCACTGTAAGAGCATGGCGAGGCTTCAAAATCGTTTTTATACAACGTACTGAACCACTGTATAATCTACATGAATAATGTTGAGTCGACTAAATCTATTCAGTTTAGTTACGAATTAGAGAACGATAATCAAATTTCTTTTACTGATATCCTCGTAAAAGTAAATGTAATACTGACGGTCATAAATCTCCCAGCGTAGTTTCCATTGCAAAGGATTCTGTCATGCTGGGAAGAGTTTATTGTAGGTCTTTCTGAGTGGTCTTGTTGCACTAAGTTGATACAAATTCCGTTATTTTTTTCAATGCCATAATGTGCAAAAGATATTCCAGTGTTGGAAATACTAAATTCCTTACATGAACACATCTTTATGATCTGAGTGAACAGATATTTTGAGCCGAAAAATATTGTTACTCTCCCTTCCCAAAAGTGATCAATTTTAAATAGCATCACATTATCGACAATACAGCAAACAATGTCCAAATGTAGTTCTGATACATTCCATTACACGGCCATTTTATATCGGTTTGGTTTTCACCGTAATTTCTGATTTGTAATTGAAAATTGTTTTAATATAACGCACCAAACCCTCTGTAAGGTTATCTGATTTTTCAATCCTCTGAAGCCAAACTGAAAAAGACGTGTCGTTTACATATCTCACCCACAGGTCTAATCTTATGGATGTTTTTTCTTCAAATAGTCACTTTTCAAAAATCATTCAAAAATCGTTCATATAAAAGTGGAGAAAAAAGAACAGATTACATGGGAAAGCCTTCATTCTGCTTATAATATTTAGCTTTAAACTGAAAAAAAAATATCACAAACTTTAGACAAAGCATCAGGTACTGATGATGACAAAACCTTGTCATAAGCTTTTGTATAAGAGATCCAACTGTAATGAATCTTTGTTAGGAACTTTCCCTTATGATGTTGAAAAATCGTGCGAAGCTTTATCCAAATCGGACTTAGACTGTGTGTGGGTGGGGGGGGGGGTTGCGGACAGACAGACATTAGCCGTAGGGTGTCGGTTCTGCTAGTATATAGATATAGTCAAATTCGATGACGAGGAACCCACTTTGAGACTAATAATATTTCGAGACGGCTTGAATGGGTAATGAAGAAAAACTTTAATATAAGTTTAACGTAACAGCAAATGTACAACGTTTCGTATTGAATGTGTCTACTTTTTGAGAAATAAGTCAATTTTGTTTGTTTAGCACAAAGTTACACAATGGGCTATCTGTGCTCTGCCCACCACGCGTATCGAAACACGGTTTCTAGCGTTGTAAGTCCACAGACATGCCGCTGTGCCACTGTGGGGCAAATAAGTCAATAACAGCTTTTTATCGCACCAAAATAAAACATTTTATAAAAATAGACCATCGCTAAAATTAAGAAAATAATAGAACTTTATTTTATAATTTTTTTTTCCTAAAGTCTTCCTTAATGGAGAAACTGTACTTCTTTCCTTATTAATAATGCAAATTAATTTTGTACATTTATTATTATCAACGAAATTAATTTTTTAAATAAAACTTCTAAAATTGTGGTAAAGTGAGTTTAATGCAGCATTTCAAAGTGAGTTTTCCTAGTAAAGAATTATTGTGATATTTCAGAAGAAAAGTGACTTTTTTTGTTGGAAAATCTAAGCTTCAGTATAAGTACAAAGTGACTAAAACATCGAAAATGACGATGCCAAAAACTGCGAAACGGAAAAGTGACTTTTTTTGTTGGAAAATCTAAGCTTCAGTATGAGTATAAAGTGACCAAAACATCGAAAATGACGATGCCAAAAACTGCGAAACAGAAAAGTGACTTATCACGAAGAAAGTCTGAAACTTTGAGAAAAAAAATAAAACTTCAGAATGCAAGTTAGAGAAAGAAAGATATAGGCTTTCTCACCAAGTTATGATTAAGATCCAGTGAGAAGAAGCCAGGAACAAACCTGAAATATAGAAGCACGTCAAATTGCTTGCCGAGATGCATATAGAAGTCAAAGAAGCACACCAAGCTCAGCAAGATCCTGACCGAACGGCAGCTCGTAGTACGGAGTTTCTACTAGTTCTTGACCGAACAGCAGCTCGTAGGGCAGAGTTTCTACTAGTTCCTGACCGAACAGCAGCTCGTAGGGCAGAGTTTCTACTAGTTCCTGACCGAACAGCAGCTCGTAGGGCGGAGTTTCTACTAGTTCCTGACCGAACAGCAGCTCGTAGGGCGGAGTTTCTACTAGTTCCTAACCGAACAGCAGCTGGTAGGGCGGAGTTTCTATTAGTTCTTGACGGAACAGCAGCTCGTAGGGCGGAGTTTCTACTAGTTAAAATATATTTTATCATTTGGCTTTAATTTAAACTTGTATTTTTTCAACAACCTCTTCTGAATTTCTCAAAGTGAAAAATCCATACTCATTACATACATATGCTATAAATTTTGTTATGGAGGACTACGAACGATAAAAACAATTGATCTGTAAACATTGTAATTTTTATGCATTTTTGGTGTCCCCTGTGGGACAGCGATAAGTCTATAGACTTGCAACGCTAAAAATTCAGCGTTCAATTCCCCGTGGTGGATACAGCAATTAGCCCACTGTGGCCTTGGTGTAAACAAACACATATATTTTCGGCAAAACGTAAAATCTAGGAGTTATAAGGCAAGAGAGAATCATTTTTTGTTTTATTTGTTAGATAAACTACATAGATATGAACGAATCATTCCTTTTCACTTTTATGAAATTTGTTATTAGGATCATTTTTACAAAAATAGCGTAAGCCTCATCTTTGAATAATTATTCAATTTTCGTTTTATAATCTTCGTTATTTAACACTGCCATAAAAATCAAAATATAAATGAAATCAAAGCGTCGCGTTTTTGCTTCGTGATACTATCTTTAATCTTTTTACAATTTCCAATAATATTTTGAAAACCATTCCTAATTAATATTTAACTTTTTGGAAAAAAAAAATTAGTTGAATGAGCTCCTTGTTGAACTTAACAACAAACTGATTTACGAGACGTATATAAACCTGAGGATTTTTTTTTCAGGTATAAAAATAGAATTTCATACTTTAAAACATCTAAAGAAATATATCAATATAATTGTCCAGGAAATAATTCTAGGTATGTAGGCTTAACTACAAGACGTTTGGAAACACGCATAAAGAAACTGGCAAATTTAATGATGAATAACAAATCAAGTATACGTGATCATGTTTGGTGAAGGTGACGTAGATATACAAGGTAGTATATTTACAATTCTCGCTAGAGGACGCGATGAGAGGATTTTACATACGAAAGAGTTGTTATTGGCTAACAAACTCAAATAGAGTTGAAAGAGATGAATTCAGCAATTAGTCTGTTAACTTGATGATAGAATGTAATCTCATCAGTTTATATTTCAGAAGGATAGGGTTTTATACTCACTCGTCTGGTTTTCCGTTAAATATATTTATTTGTAAATGTTAAGGAAATGGTTTAAATACCCGTTACCGAACATGATCGCCTTTTTAGCCGTAGGGGCGTTATAACATTACGGTCAATCCCACTTTTATTGATAAAGCAGTAGACCTAGAATTGTGACGGTGGGTGGTGTTGACTGGCTGCCTTCCCTCTAGTCTATCACTGCTAAATTAGGGACGGATGGTGAATACGGGCCCTAGTATAGATTTGCTCGAAATTCAACGCAAACAAAACTAAGGAACAAAGTTAAATATGCTTCCAGCTTTAATACATTTCAAAGTCTATAACTGACATTTATTGTTATAATTATCTCAACTGTCTTTTAACCTTGAAATGCTTCTACAGACGAAACAGTAAACAAACATCAATCTAGATTATTTTTACTTCTTATCTCTTTTCTAATACAGTTATCAAAAAAAGGAAGATGATAAAGTTTGCGAAAAAGAGCCTATCGCGGATTCAAGTTGCTGGAAAAAGTTTAGCTTTATGGTTATCAGATTCATCTAGAGAAAGTCTAATATATATACGATGTCATAAAAAAGTTAGTGATAAGGAAAACCAAAACAAAAGAAGATAACGAAATGTAGTGAATTTAATCAACTGGGGGAATTTATTATTCCCATTGGAGTAGAGTGAGCAGAATTCATAAACTGTGTTATCGAGGTTTTAGGCCTATCACATAACCACATATGCGCCAATGAAAACAAAAATATTGGTAGTTGATACTTCAAACTGGAACGATTCTTTCTATGTACAGCTGCTTATCATTCTTGTTCTCCTGGTCTAAGAAAAAAAAACATTCTATTACTTAAGTTTTAATATTCGCAAAGCTAGATTTTAGAGCCCATATAATCTATATTATCGATTGTTCGTCAAAAATTTTTCCCCCTCAATAAATCTAACATTGATATCAATGCAACAAAAATGCTCTGGTTGAATGCAAAACCATAAAAAAAAGTAAGATGATACATTTAATTCTCATATCCAAAACTATTTCTCATAAAATATTATATTTTATTAAAATAACGATTACGCTGGTCGAAAAAAAAAATCCGGAAATGTTATTTCATGTTTATAGTCACAACCGATGGAACAGCGTTAAGCTTACGGACTTACGGCCCTAGCATCCGGGATTCGATTCCTCCGGTGGACACAGCAGATAGCTCAATGTGGCTTTGCTAAAAAAAATCATCCTTTTATTTTGTTATATTAGACTACAACATGTAAACAAAAAACAATTTTGTATTTTGGTTTTTAGTAAATAATTCTCACCGGTAACGCTTTTATTTCTATCGTCCAAGAGAATCTACTTAAAACAACTTTTTCAATCTAGGACGAGTATAATTAATTTGTTGACATTTTATTTCATTCGAGTTTCTTTAATTTGTCATCGTATGAAACAATACATTTCACTTTTTTAAATGGGCCCGGCATGGCCAGGTGGTTAGGGCACTCGACTCGCAGTCTCAGGATCGCAGGATCGCAGGTTCGAATCCCCGTCCTACCGAAAACATGCTCGCCCTCTCAGCCGTGTTGGGCGTTATAATGTGACGGTCAATCCCGCTATTCGTTGGTAAAAGAGTAGCCCAAGAATTGGCGGTGGGTGGTGATGATTAGCTTTAGTCTTACACTGCTAAATTAGGGACGGCTAGCGCTGATATCCCTCGTGTAGCTTTGCGCGAAATTCAAAACAAACTTTTTAAATGATTTCGGGTTTTAATATCTAAGTTTTCTCGATTTATCAAATTATTGCTATTATTCGTGAAATCCGGACTACAAACAATAATTAAAAAGCGTACTAATTACTACACCATACGCGTTGTTAGTTTTAGAATAGTGTTTGTTTGTTTGTTTGTAATT
Source organism: Limulus polyphemus (assembly GCF_000517525.1). Classification (NCBI taxonomy): domain Eukaryota; kingdom Metazoa; phylum Arthropoda; class Merostomata; order Xiphosura; family Limulidae; genus Limulus; species Limulus polyphemus. Next base: position 170,214 of record NW_013665942.1, on the reverse strand, counting down.
AAGCACAAAGCTACACAAGGGCTATCTGTGCTCTGCCCACCACGGGTATCGAAACCCGGATTCTAACGTTGTAAGTCTGCAGACATACCGCTGTACTACTGGGGGGCTTAGAATAGTGAATTTAACTTTTTAGTGTTAGTGAAAAGCATAAATTTGCTACAAACAATAGAAGGTAATAACACACTAAACGTTAAAACTAAAATAATAACACAGGCCTGCGAATCTAAACTCCATAAAAGTTGTTTTGCTTTTAATAACGGATTTTTTTATAATTCAGCTACGCAGATTTCGAAAATAATATTAATTTTTTTTTCTTTCACGTAGGGATTTTTTTACAAATCGGGAAGAAAAAAAAACTCTTACTTAGAGCAAATTATTATTTCGTTTACCACAATGAACATTTTTATTATTATGTTTGTTAACAAAAATACAAACAAACTGTCTTACTGATTTGCAATGCTTCGTTAGCTTTAAGCTTCAACACAGTTATTTTAAGGTTTTTGCAGTGCTTATATACATAGTATGTTTGACCTTCGTAGATAGTTTAGCATAGTTTAAGAGTTCTGACATAGAACTCATATTGTGTCAGAAAAAGGGGGTTTGAAATGTTATTTTCATACTTGTCTAATTTGAAATCCGAAAATTAAAACCAGTGTGAAACAAAACTCCACTGTTTAACGTAATTTCTACCACCTATTTTGCTTGTTTGCAAAGTTACTTAACCCACATTCCATATAATTATTCATTTTATAATTTTGGTTTTGTATATATTAAAGTTTTATTTTTTACATATCAAACAGGGAAAAATGAAGCTATACGTATCCTTTTGGGTGAATCAGCCCTGTTTAATTGGGTTTTAATAGATGTTTCAATACTTTAAGAATTTAAGGTGGTAAGTTGAGTACGTATTCTAAAACACTTGAATTAAAATCTAATTTAAACGTACAAGAATTGAGTACAATAAACAAAAGTACTCAACCTAAATCGTTTTCACCTTTTTATAAACCACAAATGTTTGCCCCCAGTAGCAGAGTGGTAAGTCTACGGATTTAAAACGTTAGAAACTGGGTTTCGATAGCCACAGTGGGCACAGAAAAGATAGCCCATTGTGTAGCTTTGTGCTTAATATAACAAACAAACCATAACGTATCAGAATATATATAATACTGAATGTTCAGTTTATTTTATATAACTAGCAGATACCCGAAAAATATTTGCAGCCAAATTAGTATCTTTATTGTAACAGTGCTTCTTTAAATACAGGATTTCTAGAGTAATACAAAAGAATTCTAATCGCAGACACAGAAATTTATAAGTCCACTTGTCTCAGTCCTAACATTAGTTAAGCCTTTATTAAGTACAGCCTATATTCGACAAAGAAATAGATTAACACTGTAACTTGT
>NW_013665942.1:162373-167811 GCF_000517525.1 Limulus polyphemus | reverse complement strand
AAGCCTTTATTAAGTACAGCCTATATTCGACAAAGAAATAGATTAACACTGTAACTTGTGTACGTTTTTTGCTTTAGTTCAGTTAGGCTAAACCTTATCGCACTTAATATTGTCAATAAATGATCTTCTAATACTATTCTACGACGTAACGTTAGACTTTTTTTTAAAAACTTTGATAAGCTTTTAATATGTTGTATAAAATGTCTGCTAAAGTATACTTACGTCCTTTCTGGCGTAACTCGACGATTTAACAAAGACACGTTTTCAAATCGCGATAAAGGTGCAATATTTTGTACATTTAAGTCCAAATATATCTTTAATTTTCGATCAATTGTAGACTACTAGTTTTTAATTGACAGGAAGCCAAACTACTTAAATTATGTAATAAGTTGCTATGACATCATTGCGTGACAGAGAGACAGACAAATAGATACATACTGTGTTTTATAGTATTAGATATTATTCGATTTTCTTAGACGGAAACGAATTTATTGGCTAATAATTCATTATTATCCAGTTATACAACAACCTTATATTTCATTCAAAACATTCGAAACAGTAGCGCAGATAGCCCTTGTGTTACGCGAACTTCAACATAACTAACAAATACTAACGCTGATTCTGTTACACACTTTGTTTCAGGGAAACAAGTCAGGATATCTCGTATATTATCCAAGGATTGTTCTATTACGCACCTTGTTTCAAGGATACAAGTCAGGATATCTCGTATATTATCCAAGGATTGTTCTATTACGCACCTTGTTTCAAGGATACAAGTCAGGATATCTCGTGTATTATCCAGGGGTTGTTCTATTACACACCTTGTTTCAAGGATACAAGTCAGGTCATCTCGTGTATTATCCAAGGGTTGTTCTATTACACTCCTTGTTTCAAGGATACAAGTCAGGTCATCTCGTGTATTATCCAAGGGTTGTTCTATTACACACCTTGTTTCAAGGATACAAGTCAGGATATCTCGTGTATTATCCAAGAGTTGTTCTATTACATTCCTTATTTCAAGGATACAAGTCAGGATATCTCGTGTATTATCCAAAGGTTGTTCTATTACACTCCTTGTTTCAAGGATACAAGTCAGGATATCTCGTGTATTATCCAAAGGTTGTTCTATTACACTCCTTGTTTCAAGGGTACAAGTCAGGATATCTCGTGTATTATCCAAAGGTTGTTCTATTACACTCCTTGTTTCAAGGATACAAGTCAGGATATCTCGTGTATTATCCAAGGGTTGTTCTATTACACTCCTTGTTTCAAGGATACAAGTCAGGATATCTCGTGTATTACCCAAGGGTAGGGAGAAAAAATAGTTGACATAGTTTGTTTGTTTATTTGTAGTTTATTTGGGCTATCTGTGCTCTGTCCACCAAGGGTATCGAAACCCGATTTCTAGCATTGTAAGTCCGCAGACATACCGCTGTGCCACTGGGGGCTAGCTGACATGGAAGAAAGTAGTAGATCAGAAAGCAAAAATAATGTTGATCAATTTCAAGAACAGTCAGAGGAAGAAAACATCGCTGTATTTCAGCCAGAATAAGAAAAACTAGAAACCCAGCACCACCAAAGAGACGGTAACTAAGAGTTTGTTTGTTTGTTTTTTGAATTTCGCGCAAAGCTACACGAGGGCAATCTGCGCTAGCCGCCCCTAATTTAGCAATGATAGACTAGAGGGAAGGCAATCAACACCACCCACCGCCAACTCTTGAGCTACTCTTTTACCAACGAGTAGTGGGATTGACCGTCACTGTATAACGTCCCCACGGCTGAAAGGGTGAGCATGTTTGGCGGGACGGGGATTCGAACCCACGACCCTCAGATTGCGAGTCAAGCGCCCTAACTACCTGGCCTAGGTAACTAACAGACAGCCACGTTGCTGGTGATGCGGCTTTGAACCTATAACTCCTGAAATAAAGTGTCGTAAAGAAAATGTTTTTCTTTGTTTTGTTTTCCAGGTATTGGGTTGCTTTGTGCTGCCAGTTGCTAAATATGTAGCCAGTGCAACGCGATACTATTGCTTTTAGGTTGGGGTACAAATGCACCTCAGGTGGTATAAATAAGGTGGAAACTGACTTGTTGTACGGAAGGTTAAAAAGAAGAACAAACGTGCTTGTTCTGCATTTTAACATATTTAAATAAATGAGAAAATGTTAATGAATTAATTAACTTTTAAGAATGAAATAAACATTATCCTAATTTGCTATTTTCGCTTATAGCTTTTATTCCATTCTTTACGGCTTAATTTTGTTGTTTTTATTTGTTGATAAACACAAACCTAAGTAACGAAAAATCTGCATTTAGCGTGATAAGCCTTTAAACCTTCCATACGGGTTTGTCTGTTTGTTTTAAGTTATACACAAAGCTACATAATTGGCTATCTGTGCTCTGCTCTCAATGGATATCGAAATGCGGTTTCTAGCGTTGTAAGTTCGCAGACTTACCGCTGTGGTGCCACTAGGGGGGAGAGAGCTCCATAGAGACTTTACGACTGAACTGATACGCACATTTTTTGAAAGTTTTCAGAATGGTCCAATAAAATAAACGTAGTGACAAAACAAAAACACCAATATTGATAGAAATTAATCCAACAGTTTCAAGTTCTGAAGGAAAAATTAAATTAAATTAAAGATATTAATGAATTAACTATTATGACCAACCTTTCTTGCTGTATGCCGCTAGAATCCGGGTTTCGATACCCGTGGTGGGCAGAACACAGATGCCCCATTGTGTAGCTTTGTGCTTAATTACAAACAAACAATCTTGCTGTACATGAAATAATTTTTTGGCGTTGCCTACGTTTTGAGATATCTACAGGTGTTTTTAATTTGTCATGACAAAGAATATTAGCCATTAAGTTTGCTGAAACAACGCCACTATATAACAATTCAAGTCATGAAGAGACTTTAGAGTAATTCAAGACCTTTCAGCTTAGAAAATAAAAATCTTATTTTTTTCAATTTTCTGTCTTTATATTTTGATGTAACATTTGCATTTTAAATATATATCATAGTTTTAATGAATTAGAGTTCCTATGTTTTATTGGTAGTACCTTGCAAAATCTCCTATCGGGGCCATTCTCTTCTGAATCGCCATTATGTAATCCGTTTATTTCGTACAAAGTTAGACAAAATCGATTACCTGAACTTATGGTTGCTATGACGTTTGAATGGTAAAAGCAAGTGACTGAAAGGATGTACGGTGTCTGACTTAGAATGACTAGCGATTTGTTAAATAGTTTGAAAGATGTAACAGTTTTCTGGGGGTTTATAGTATTGTCCAACTACTCTTTATCCTATAATTGTATATTGGGGAATTATTGGGGTTACATAATATTGTCCAACTACTCCTGATCTTATAAATGTATAATGGGGAATTATTGGGGTTTTACAATGTTGTCCAACTACTCCTGACCCTATAAATGTATCTTGTGGAATTATCGGGATTTTATAATGTTGTCCAACTACTCCTGATCCTATAAATGTATCTTGAGGAATTATCGGGATTTTATAATGTTGTCCAACTACTCCTGATCCTATAAATATATATATTGGGGAAAATATTATGTTGAGTTATTTGATTTGCCAAAGCTAAATATATTACCAAACGTCAGTTGTATGGTACTGTATATTAAGATTTAACTTGTTCTTTTGGAGAGGGGGGCAATGTTGTTAATATATTTCTGTTTCTCTCAGTGTATGCTGGGAAAATGTTGGGTGCAATTATTTTATCAATCAAAAGTTGAATTACTGAGCAAAAGTCAGCTACAGTGGTGCTTTGGGTTCTGAAAGGTGTAAAGAAGATATTTAAAAGTTTTGGTACAAAAAGAGTATGACATACCCAAAATTGTATTTATAAATGACCTGTAGTAATTTGCTAGGAGGGGGGCTGGCATGGCCAGGTGGTCAAGACGCTCGACCTGCATCCTAACCAACTTGTTACATACTGCTCATGGACGACATATTCCTGTTTAAACAGACCAAAGGCACAAAAATCTGCAGGATATGTACCAGGAAACTTGTTAGAACTAGACTACTGTGATTCGAGTTTCTTGGGCTCACCATGGCCAGATGACTAGGGCGCTCGACTCGCAATCTGAGGGTTGCGGGTTCGAATCCCCCTCCCACCAAATATGCTCGCCATTTCAGTCGTGGATGCGTTATAATGTGACGGTCAATCCCACTCTTCGTTGGTAAAAGAATAGCCCAATAATTGGCGGTGGGTGGTGTTGACTAACTGCCTACCTTCTAGTCTATCATCACTAAAGTAGGTAGAGATAGACCACGTGTAGCTTTGCGTGAAATTAAAAAACAGTGCAATACTTTGTTAGGAAAGAAAAATAATGTTTCTCACCCTAATATGGATAATTTGAACAATTATATCGGAGGTTTGTTCGATGGTTTCTCGAAAATGTATATCAGAGACGTTTTTATGGAATGCGTGTACCAAGATGAAAGAAGATAAAAAAATCTACATTTACAGACTCTGTATGATATTTCATGCTGGAAAATAGCGGCAAGTGCATAAAATGTGGGCTTTTATTTATTGTAATGTTTTAAAATATTATATTTAAGGGAATACTGAAGCATACACTGTTTTAACTTCTATTGTACTTAAACTGCTGAAGAAAGAATGCATGTGAAAGAATCCAATGGGAGGATGGCTAACCATAAAAGTAACATGTATTAAAATCCACTCATCTCATTAAATTTCGCTTAAAATGTTTTTGTGATTGTCCTTTTAATTTACGTTCAGAAACTCAAGCAAAGAAACAGTACAAAGGCAGTTATGTATTTTTCAGCCTTCAGCTTTCTAGATCCACCAAATATGAGGTTATGCATCTTAAACATAAAATTAAAACTACTAAGCAAAAAGAACTAGGCTTATCATGGTGATTCATTTAGCTTCTTTGGAAATGAAAACAATACCGCTCATTTAAATTAGTTTGAGATATTCTCAAAATAAAAACTACCACGTATAATTTATACCAAAAGCGTTTTTTTTTTTTTTGTAAAGAATGAATCTTTTGCTAGGAGTCCCCCGGGTGGAACAAGAGTAAGTCTTCGTATTTACAACCATAAAATCAGGGACTCGATTCCCCTCGGTGGACAAAGCAGATAGCCCGAGGTGGTTTTATTATAAGAAAACACACACACACACTTTTGTTAGCGATAATTATCTTCCTGATATAAATATTGGCAGTCACTTAACTTAAAGGAAATGAGACAAAAAAAAAGAGAGTTATTTGTAAAGAATGAGTCTTTTGTTAGGGATAATTATCTTCCTGATAGAAATATTGGCAGTCACTTAACTTAAAGGAAATGAGACAAAAAAAAAGAGAGTTATTTGTAAAGAATGAGTCTTTTGTTAGGGATAATTATCTTCCTGATAGAAATATTGGCAGTCACTTAACTTAAAGGAAATAAAAA
>NW_013665942.1:136538-161979 GCF_000517525.1 Limulus polyphemus | reverse complement strand
ATAAAAAAAGAGAGTTATTTGTAATAAATTAGCTTTTTGTTAGGGATAATTATCTTCCTGATAGAAATATTGGCAGTCACTTAACTTAAAGGAAATAAAAAAAGAGAGTTATTTGTAAAGAATGAGTATTTTGTTAGGGATAATTATCTTCCTGATAGAAATATCGGCAGTCACCTAACTTAAAAGAAATAAAAAAAGAGAGTTATTTGTAAAGAATGAGTCTTTTGTTAGGGATAATTATCTTCCTGATAGAAATATTGGCAGTCACTTAACTTAAAGGAAATGAGACAAAAAGTGTATGGTCTCTTGTATTTTTTCATTTCCTTTAAAGTTAAGTGACTGCCAATATTTCTAACAAGAAGATAATTATCCCTAACAAAATAGTCATTCTTTACAAATAACTCTTTTTTTTGTCTCATTTCCTTTAAGTTAAGTGACTGCCAATATTTCTATCAGGAAGATAATTATCCCTAACAAAAGGCTCATTCTTTACAAATAACTCTCTTTTTTGATAACTCTGACCACTTAGTAAGATACTTTCATTCATTACAACGCATAACTCTGACCACTTAGTAAGATACTTTCATTTATTACAACGCATAAGTCTGACCACTTAGTAAGATACTTTATAATTCCCGGTATATTTCTGTAGTTTAATAGTTGAACAGATTAAGATAAAGAATACATTCGTACGACTTATATTTCGAGCACCGTTGAAAATCTTCACCCCACTTTTTCTATGACAATGCATGTGGTTATACATGTTTTCCAAAAAAATTCTTAACAACAAGTTTAAGCAGTTTAACAGAAAATTATGAAAATGAAATACTTCTAATTAGAACAATTTTGGTAATGTCAAAGTTCCATAATTCTGACCACTCAGTAAGATACTTTCATTTATTACAACGCATAACACTTACCACTTAGTAAGATACTATCATTTATTACAACGCCGTTGTAATAAATGAAAGTATCTTACTAAGTGGTCAGAGTCATGCGTTGTAATAGATGAAAGTATCTTACTAAGTGGTCAGTGTTATGCGTTGTAATAAATGAAAGTATATTACTAAGTGGTCATAGTTATGCGTTGTAATAAATGTAGAAACTGAAACTCTTATCCAAAAGTTATCTAAAAAAGATCTACTACTTCTCAAACGAACTACAATTCAGCAACACATTTCAACACTAGTCGAGAATAATATATCTTGTGAAAAGCCTCTGTATATCTGCTTTGAGTACAATGAGGAGTCCAATTAGGACTACAAAGAATGCGCCATAAATACCCTTGATATTATCCCCGAGTTTGTTTGTGAGTCGCAGAAATTTCCCAATTTGTGTGACACAAGTTTAATCAATAGAGCGGTTTCTTAGTGTTATTGTTTGCCTTGATTATTTCACAATTATAAGTCAGTCTAGAAGGTCCTTCATACATAATTACAAAAGTAACGAGTGCGCGCACGTGGAAAGCTTTTTTAAACTTTATAAAACAATGTTTGTTTGTTTGTTATGGATTTCGCTCAAAGCTACACGAGGGATATCTGCGCTAGCCGTCCCTAATTTAGCAGTTAAAGACTAGAGGGAAGGTAGCTAGCTATCACCACCCACCGCCAACTTTTGGGCTACTCTTTTACCAACGCTGAAATAATAGAGATAACCACTCCAAAATAGCACCAAAAATATCGATAATTTTTTTATAATTATGATATTATTTCAAAGTTAAAACATTAAGCTTACACAAATAAGTGACGTTATCTTTACGATATAAATAGTCACACAAAAGTAAAAACTAATAAACTCTGATTTGGCTCACAAGCAGCATTATTATTTTTTACTTCGAATTGAAATAATCATAATTTAACAGTATATTTCCTTGGAGTTTTTTTTTCTATGTCCATCCGTCGCGTTTTATTAGAAAATTTTCCATGTCCATTTAGATCAAATGGGCATGGAAACGTAATTATACCAAAGGTTAAATTGTTCAATATTACCTCTTATTTTACGGCTTCTTTAGCGAGTGTGAGCAAAATATTATGGCCACTCAATACAAATTTCCGTGAAATAAGGGAAAAATTAACTACACGTTGATCCTATTACATACATAAGTAATTTTTCTAACCGATTACCAATAGTTTAAGCTAAGTTTATGTCATAATCCAAGATTAATTTGTTGATAACATTATTTAAAAATTTAATTGCTAATTATTATGCTATTTTCTATGTTCAGAAAATCCCTTTTAAGCTTCAAGTCTTTAGATGATTGTACTTGCTAACCAATGCACTAATCGGCTCACTTATGGAGATACCTCACTAGGAAGAGGGCTTGCACGCGTTAAATATTTGTTTACGCTCAAATTTACAGTTTCAAGGTTTGTAAGTCATTCGTTGATTGATAATTATGTCTCCGTAGAGCGACGTACTGTTTTTCTATTGTTTCTTCTTCTTTCATTTTTATTCTTCCAAATACTTTTCAATCGATCACCATTCCTTCATTTCTCGGCGGATTGACTTGAAACTTGATAGGGTTATACCTTTGTCAAATACGCCCAGAAACGTTTTCCTTTTTGATTTAGGTCTTTAGGTCAAACGTCAAATAACCCCAAAATGTATATTTCGGGCTCTTGTGCGGTTATATTTATAGCAGTCAAGAGGAAAACTGGTACAAATATAAATTTTCATGCGCTCAACACATTGATTTAAAAAATATTTGGATTTGCCCATTTTGAGTATTTTTAGAAGAGTCAGCGGTCACAAAAAGCATAATTTTGGAGTTTTTGGGCAATTACTCGGTCTTGTTTTGACCAATTCACATGGGATTTAGTACAAAGACAATTTTCTACAGGTTCCACACATTAACAAGCAAAAATGGTGGACTTGGCCATTTTTAGTAATTATAGGGGCCAAGATGCCACCAAAAGCATAATTTTAGTTTTTTTTTACAATTTCTCCGCCTTATTTCGACCAGTTTACATGGGATTTGGTACAAAGATACTTTTTCACAGGTCCCATACATATATATAAAGAATGTGGGATATGCCATTTTGGATCATTTTAGAGAGATCGAAAGATCCCAACAGCATAAGTTTTAGGGTTCTGGTCCATTTCTTGACCATATTTTGACCAATGTACGTTGGTTTTAGTACAAAGGTACTCCTTGCAGGCCCCAAACAGAAATAGATATTTTTGAATTTTTGTCTTTTGCTCAATTTTTCAGCGAGGAAAGCACAATTTGGGGTTTTCGTGAATTATTCATGTGTATGTCAACCAACTTACATGAGGTTTGGAACAAAGTTAGTTTCTTGCAGGTCCAAAGCAATGATATAGATATTTCGATATTTTTAAAAGATTTTTCTGGTGTCAAAATTGGCCATGCTGGGATTGCGTGGCGGAGACATGTTGCATTTTCCCCCGAATGTTGACCTCTTTAATTTAAAGGAATTCTATTGTTTCAAACCTAAAACATTTATGTTCAGCCAAAGGGGAGTAAGAAAAAAATATTTTTCCCTTTCTTCATATGTGGCAGAAATTAAACACGTTTGCTACTTGAATATAAAAATATTTTAATGTTGCAAAATACATACTAGATCTGAAAGAGATGTTACTGAAAATTTTGAACATAAAAAAAATATTATTATATTTCTATTTTGTGTGCGAAAGATAAAGGTGGTTCTTACGTCTTTGTTAATAAAAAAAGCGCAAAAAATAGACATTTAAAAAATGTCCAGTTATAAAAAAGCTATGAATGTTAAGTTTATTGGTGAAAATATTAACTACATTAAAAAATTTAGTAACACGAGATGTAAGGAGGTTAATGGCGGTTTACAATGTCTCCAGGATTATATATATATATATAGCAAAAGAAATACAAATATTACATTCTTAATATTTTTACTTAATTTTAATTTCGTTTCTACTGACAACATATTCTACTGTTTCACTACTCAGTTTTCTTGCTGCAGTCTTCTGAGTAACTGATACACAATCTTGTGAACTAATGTTGAAGTTTCTATATAAAACCACATTCTTCCTTATGTTAACTTTACTGTTACAGTTTCACTGTTTAGTCATCTTGCTCTCCGATCCATACATCATTGACATTATGTCATATCAATTGTTACAGCTTCGTTACTTAAACATTTTGCTTTTCGATTCATACATCATTGACATTATGTCATATCAATTGTTACAGCTTCGTTACTTAACCATCTTGCTTTTTGATCTATACATCATGGACAGTATTCAAATCAATTATTACAGCTTCGTTACTAAACCATCTTGCTTTTCGATCATACATCATTGACATTATGTCAAATCAATTGTTACAGCTTCGTTACTTAAACATCTTGCTTTTGATCTATACATCATTGACATTATATCAAATCAATTGTTACAGCTTCGTTACTTAAACATCTTGCTTTTTGATCTATACATCATTGACATTATATCAAATCAATTGTTACAGCTTCGTTACTTAACCATCTTTCTCTCTGATTCATGCATCATTAACAGTCTATGTTAACTTTATTGTTATTGCTTCGCTACTGAGTCATTACTAATACAGAATATTTCATGACGTCAGAAAAACACGTAGGTTCAAGAAGTCCAAACCTTCCCTTAACATTCTTCTAAAGTGCAAATAATTTCCTTCCTTTGTTCTTGTTTCCCGCCCTTTTTGCTATAAAGAAGACACATAATTTCCAATGAGAATCTTACTTCCATTTGTACGTAGAAGAACATTTACATTTACAAATAAACGGTTCAACACTTTTCTGATTTTATTATTTACTAATTTATTACCATACACATCAGTATGAGCGGGTATACAAATAAAACCTACTGAATTCCAATATGCCAAGTTAGCATATAAAAATCAATTTAAAACTCCATAAGCTAAGTTTTATCTTACGCCTTAATTTAAAACCTATTTGAAGTTTATATTAAAACAGCTACAAAATCTGTAAAGATAACTATACATACTGGCTTTACCTCTGCTACCAATTTTCATGACATCAGTGTTTCTAACATGTTAAAAGCAAAGACTCATTACTTTAAGTGTTCGAACTTTGTTATCTGGAATAAAACTTGCAGATATCCGTTTTGTTGACACAGGCCCATCAGTAGAGATGTGAGGATACTGCAGCCAACACCGCTGTGGCTTCCCATTATTTCCATATTTAAGCTACCTTGTTCTTCTTTTTTTTAACCTTTTCATATAACCGAATTCAACTAAAGGTGATATATCTTTTTTTTTTATCAAAGTCCGTGGAATTATCCAAAACTTAACCCATTTCCCATATGTATTGAAACTACGTTCCAAACTAGTCCACTAATTTAAAAATAATTTCATCCTTTTCTGATCCCAATATATTTTTCCGGCTTGCAGCGCTGAAATTGATGGCATTTTGAGTGCTCTACTACACAACCTAAATGCCTTAGACTGAACCTTAACTTGTACGCTTAAAATGGATCTAGCCACATATCCGTATGTTCGACTACCATAATCTACCAAAGATCCAATCATTGCAGTTTATACCTTCTAGAAGTGTTTTATGTCCCGGAATCCCAAATATTCCTTGAAATACATCTCATTAAATGAATTCTATATTTACATGCCCCTCCCCATTGGCTTAGCGACAAGTTTAAAAGCTTATAACGCTAAAACCTGGGTTTCGATAACATTGGTGGTCACATCACAGACAGCCCATTGTGTACTTTGGGATGAAATTTTTCTCCTACACCAACTCAAAAATAAAAAAAAGGAAGATGTCGTTTAAAAACTATAGAAATAATCAAAGCAATCGATCTCTCACTAAACCGTGATAATAGCCCTAGCAACATCAGACGTATTTGGAAAGGTTTATTCACAGTTCATACACTTGATGAGACTTGACCTCTACCTGTCACCTGCTGACACTATTTCCATCATCTTTAATCCCTATGTCTCTTGTCTTTGTAACAATACATAAACCTTGTATTGCTTAGTTTGTTGATTGTGTGTTGTGAATTTCGTGCAAAGCTACACGAGGGATATCTGCGCTAGCCGTCCTTAATTTAGCAGTGAAAGACTAGAGGGAAGGTATCTAGTCATCACCACCCACCGCCAACTTTTGGATTACTCTTTTACCAACGAATAGTGGGATTGACCGTCACATTATAACTCCCCCACGGCTAAAATGGCGAGCATGTTTGATGGCACGGGGATTTGGACTCGCGACCCTCAACCACCTGGCCAGGCCGGGCCAATGTATTGTTTATTATACTGATCATACCTGAATAAGACAAACCAATGTTCTGTCAAAACATGCAGTATGTTCCACCATCATTAAAACTTTTTCTTGTTGCTTGCCTACCTGTTATTTTATTACCATAATATGCTTCCTTACTTAAGTACGAATAGTTTAGAACTCCATTTCTTTGGCCAAGTCTCTAATACGTCAGTAGCAATTTCTAATTTATCAACTAAACACTTAATACTCCCCGTTGGGACAGCGGTAAGTCTTCAGATTTACTAGGCTAAAATCAGAGGTTCGATTCCCCTCGGTAGACAAACTAGAGAACCCGAAGTGGCTTTGTTATAAAACACACACATTAACTAAACATTCCTACTCTTTCTCAAAGTGTCTCATCACCTGCAAATAAGAACACAATTATAGCATCATTTACACATGTATGCAAATCACTTCCCCAAATTAAATAAGGTTGAATTTATTACACTCTCCAGGTAGTACCATTTTTAACGTCAAAGCCTTTTTAAATATTCTATCCTTTCTCTTACTTGAATTGTTCAATTACTCAACTCACAAAAAAATTTTAAATCCAAGAAAAAAAATCTTTCCCTTTAAGCCAAACCTCCGTATTTTAACTAACAGTTCCTGTCTCACAACATATCATAGGTTTTTTTTCAACATCAGTTAATAGCAGCCGCCAGCATTTCATTATTAGCTAGAGATTTCCTGGTCTTAAAATTTAATAACGTACTCATTTTTTTCTTAAACGATCTTTGATCTCGGAATGAAAGTCTATGCTTCTCTAAATATAACATATTCTATTACTTATATTTTTTTTCCATTAGTTTACAAAGAACAAAGGTTAAAAGAGCGGAGCAGATAAATTCTTTTGCGGTTTTACAATTGAAATTACAATTGAATGTTTCCACTTCTTCGGTATATTTCCTTTTTCTACATCATATAAAACCCTTTTAAAATAATTTCAATCCATCATAACCCACGTGATCTATAATTTCAAAATATTTTCTTGTCTTTTGCTGAGCGGTAAGTGTAAGGGTTTATAACGCTAAAATCGAATTTCAATACCCGCAGTGGGCAGAGTATTACGTAACTTTGCGCTTAAAAGCAACCAAATAAAAATATTTTCCCTAACCGTATTCTTGCGCCTTTTACCACATCTTTCAGTCCAGGTAAAACAGTGGTAAGTTTACGGACTTAAATATTAAAGTCCGAGGTTCAATTCCTCATGGTGGACACAGCAGATAGCCCTACGTGACTTTGCTCTAAAAACAAACTTTCAATAATCTATATTTCTTTCAATAAACTTACTTCTATAATGTAAAAATTATCTACCTAAATTGCCATCAATATTCACTTTAATAAAATTCTCTACCTAAATTGCCACCAATATTCACTTTAATAAAATTCTCTACCTAAATTGCCATCAATATTCACTTTAATAAAATTCTCTACCTAAATTGCCATCAATATTCACTTTAATAAAATTCTCTACCTAAATTGCCATCAATATTCACTTTAATAAAATTCTCTACCTAAATTGCCATCAATATTCACTTTAATAAAATTCTCTACCTAAATTGCCATCAATATTCACTTTAATAAAATTCTCTACCTAAATTGCCACCAATATTCACTTTAATAAAATTCTCTACCTAAATTGCCATCAATATTCACTTTAATAAAATTCTCTACCTAAACTGCCATCAATATTTACTTTAATAAAATTCTCTACCTAAATTGCCACCAATATTCACTTTAATAAAATTCTCTACCTAAATTGCCATCGATATTCACTTTAATAAAATTCTCTACCTAAACTGCCATCAATATTTACTTTAATAAAATTCTCTACCTAAATTGCCACCAATATTTACTTTAATAAAATTCTCTACCTAAATTGCCACCAATATTCACTTTAATAAAATTCTCTCTCTGAATAAATTAGCTTTTTCTAAATTTGTAAGAACTACCACGTCTTCTTTTAAACTTGGAATCGTTCTTCTGTCATTATGCACCCCATTTATCTTCCTTATTGCACCCCCAACCTGCTCGACCTTCCAGCTGTGTGACGGGTCAATCCCAGTTATCATTGAAAAAAGAGTAACCCAAGAGCTAGCAGTGGCTGGTGTAGATTAGATGATTTCACTCTATTCTATCATCTGAAAATTAGGAACGACTAACGCGCATAGCCCTCGAGTAGCTTTGGACGAAATTCAACAAACAAACAAATCAAAATTTAGGGATGGCTAGCGCAGATTATCTCTGTGTAATTTGCATGAATGATCGAAAACAAATAACTTACCTCTTCACATTGTGCCCTTCACCAAGGAATTATCTTTTGCCTTTTCTTACGCTTCGCGTTTCCGGTATTGCTTTCTTTGCAGATTCTATTATGGTTGTACTCAACCTATTACCAAACACATCAGCATTTGTATTTATTAAGTCCAAGTAAACAGGAAACCTTTGTTTACATTCTATACGTAAATCTACCAATTTTGCTTTTTTTAAAACATCGTCTTGACAGTTTATTTATCTCATCCTTTCTTAAACTTACTTCTATCTGTAAAGTCACAAGAAAATTGTCACTTCGTGACGTTGATTGCTCGTAAGTATCTCTTTCAGCTTTCCCAGTCAAGCTGCTTGATAGCTGTGACAAATCTAAACATATGGTTTCCAAACGAGACCCAAAACTCGAGTGCTTTCGAATAGTTTAGTATTATTTTTCAGTTTCTGTCTCGTTTGGAAACCATTACAACTTTTGTATGTGATTCTGTGTGGTAACTTCTTAATCAGATATCGAAACATAACGATTTTTTTATAAATTATATTTAATCTGAAACTTCTACTATAATTCAAAGTCCTCCATAACATTTTCCAAACAAAATCTATTTTTATCAGAAAGGATCAATGCTCCATTTTGTATCAAGAGCACTAAAATCACTACACCAAATGATTGGAACTTTTACATTCCTAATTAACCTTTCCAGTTGTGCATAACGAAAATCACTACGAGGGTTAAGATGGCAAAGAATGAGTACTGAACTATTATTGTGGCATACTTCAATAATATTACATTCTACGTCATGGAATATAATCATCTATCAATCTGTAATTGACATTTTTTTTAATCAACGTACCAAAACCTCCACCAAAACTTTTTACATATCCAAAAATTAAAATCTTCAAACATGGTTTCAGCTATGTCTCCTGAGCAAAAAGTACATCTAGTGCTTCAGTAAACCCGCTAATAAATTTCTAAGATTGACCATTATCAATTAATCCTCTAGCATTTAAAAAAACTCATTATCAAATCCAAGAAGATTAAGACTGGCTTAAATAACAAAACTGACTTACCATTTCATTTAACTGGTTTAAAAACTTCATTGATTTTAGTTATTTTGTTGCAGCTTTGACAACGACTTTAATATTTTCTATCTTTCTGTCCGTTTGTGTCGAACAAATTTATAGCCCTTTTTTTATATAACTCAAAAATCGGAGTATATTCACAGCCATTGTCTCCTCTGTTACTCCAGTCTTTATAAATCCAATCACTACCGTATTTCCCGCAACAACTTTCGCCATACCTTTCAGCTTTTTCCCGCCAAGTTAACTGCATATGAAACTTTCATTTGTACTTTTACTTTCATTATTCATCTTGTTGTAAGACTGTCCGCATAACCTCTTTACTCCGCACTGTGATTATCAACCCGATTATAGAATTTAACTGCCTTATCAGCACGTTTCTCATGCTTGTTCTCCCCCTCGTTTTACACATATCCTCCTAACCATACAAACTGCAACTACGTAACATCTCGAATGAGGAGGAATGAATTCTCTAGCTCGAAACATTTTTGTAGTTAATTTTACCCTCTCAGAAAAATGTCCTCTTTCTGGGTTCAAGAATATAGTCGTAGTTGGTATATTTCCCCATCTCTAATAAGTATTGTCCTCTTTAGTTCTGATATGATTCTACCTCTGACATTAGTGTTTAGCTAATCTAAACTAATATCTACGTTTACTCCATAGATCACTCCTTTTACACCATTACAATGACCAGGTGTGAAATATTCTACCTTCACTCTGCCTGAGGACTCTAATTTCAATACCTTGTCTAGTTGTTTCTTATTTTTGCAAAACACCACGACATTTCCAATACTTCTAGGCACATTCCCAATACCTTAAATCAAATAGCTTACTGTATTAGATTACATTTTTGATTAACTTGTCTCTCGTCGTAACTTTAATTATCACATTAAGTCAGATAGTATTGTTTTGTTCTTCTCTCATACATTTGCCTTTCTTAAATCACTCCTTACTTTTCTCATTCTCATATTTTTACTTTTCTATACCAGCTATCCTTTCCTCTAATAACCACTTCTTACTCATTTCTATCACCCATATTTATTTCACTTCCCCCCATTCCTAGCCCGCCAGTGGCACAACAGTAAGTCTGAAGGTTTATAAAGCTAAAATAGGTAAAATTAAAAAGAGAATCTGTGACGCAGAGGCCCAATGCATATTTTGCTGTGAACTTCAGTTTCGCCTATTCAAGGCTCATCAGCACAGCTTGGTCAACAAATCAAAGAAATAAAGTTAGGCCTCTTATAATGGTGAAGTGAAAATAATATTTGTGGGGTTTTGAGTCCTTTTGATATTCACCGAATTTAAGACAACATTCGAAATACATAAAATAGAAGTTAGATTAAATATTATGTAGTTTTCGTCATAGGTTGAAATTAAATATATTTATAATCCTATTATTAAAATAAAAACTTTTTGTTACATTTTGTTACTCATAAATTTGTCTGTCCTCATTTTGCGGAGGAATACGTAGGTTTTACTATTAGAAGTTTTCCATCCCCCATAACATAGCCTATCACTGAGAAAATTCAGGACCTACTCCTTTTGGTTGACCCCCCAGTGGCACAGCGGTATGACTGCGGACTTACAACGCTAGAAACCGGGTTTCGATACTCGTGGTGGGCAGATCACAGATAGCCCTTGTGTAGCTTTGTGCATAATGAAAAACAAACAAACAAACAAACAAACCATTTGGTTGACTGGTTGTTTTAAAGAGCAAAGCCATATTGGCATGGCATGGGCAGGTGGTTAGGGCGTTCAACTCGCAATGTGAGGGTCGCGGGTTCGAATCCCTGTCACACCAAACATGCTCGCCCTTTTAGCCGTGGGAGTGTTATAATGTGACGGTCAATCCCACTATTCGTTAGTAAAAGAGTAGCCCAAGAGTTGGCGGTGAGTGGTGATGACTAGCTGCCTTCCCTCTAGTCTTTCACTGCTAAATTAGGGACGGGTAGCGCAGATAGCCCTCGTGTAGCTTTGCGCGAAACTCAAAACAAACATTAGGCTATCCGCTGTGCCCATCGCGAATAATCGAACTCCAAATTTGAGCGTTGTAAGTCCGTAAACTTTCCGTTGTCCCACCGAGGGTCTACTCTTTTTGAAATCGTAAGTGTTAAAATGATCAGATCTTATTCGAAGTATGTACTTTGTAACAGCCATTTTGTTCTACAGAATTCTGCTATCCTGGATGCATGGGTCATTAAATCATAAGGGCTGGACGACTATAATTGCTTCTCTGGCCAGGTATTAATTATTTGTGTGTATGTTTTGTTGCAGCATATATTGTTTTATTACAACACAAACATATATTCTGAGTTATCAGTACCAAACACTAAGTACGTCATGTTGTTTCACAAGTTACAGTCACTAAGTATACTTATCTTAACAAGGGTGAAAAAGAAAAGTGTTTCCATTTTCATTTAAATATTTTATTTCTTGAAAAATGTTATGTTTAATAGCTCTAGTGTTTGTAAAATATAGGAAATATTATGAAAATACCTACACTATATCTCTACTTTATACGTTCCAAAGTGGTTCAATGATAAGTTAATGGACTTACAATGCCAAAATCCGGGTTTCGATTCCTCATGGTTGACAGAGCGTAGATAACCTAGTGTAGCTTCGCGCTAAAACAAACAAAGCTATACTTTATAATACATTTCATTGATAGGATTATTCTGAAACAGCTGAGTTTAGCTAAAAAGTGTAGCATGCACTCTGAAAAATGGTTAATTTCTGAGGAAAATGATGGCCGGTAGAAAAGTCATGTCGATAAATTTAGGATTAGAAATGTCTCGTAGTTGAAGGGGAAGACGAATGTTATCGTCTAAAGGAAACGTTACTCATCATTCTGATGGCGACAACGATGACATTTCTGCTGCCACTGATCGACTGAAGTGTAAGCGACTTGTCAGGATGGTCCTTCTTCTGATGCAGAGTCGAAAGAGCTATATATATATTGCTAGTAATGGAAATATAGTATACATTACTGAAACACGGGGATGTCGGCATTAATTTCACATGTACCTTTCTCTGCTCTGAAGTGACATATATGGCAAGGATTGCCACGTTCTTGAAAATATACAGATGAATAATATTTCAGAGAAGAGTTTACCTATTGTATTATATTGGGAAAATACTTAGTTCTAGATTTCTAGATATAAAAACTACGAAAGAATTGATAGGAAATGCAGCTTTACGATAAATAAAAGGAGCTATCTTCGACCACATGACCAACATTGTAATCGTTGTAAACCATGTTTTTACGAAAAACCTTCATCAATCTGCTAAAATCTCTACGACCTAGAAAGGGGAAAACACTTTTTCAAGGCTTAAATACGCCAATACTTTAGCGTTTTAAAAATTTAAAGAAATCTTTTTCGCTCTACAGTACGCACGCCAGTTTAGATTTATGGATGTTATTTCCCTAAATTTCCCGTTTGTCTAAGTTGAAGTACTATGAAGAGAGCTTACCTCCTTTTATAAGAAAGATCAGTAGCGTTCTTCCCTTAGGAATTGCTCTAGTTTGACGAACACATGTTTCAATACAAATATTTGAAAATGCCATTTGAAACCCTAAAAGCTCCCATGCACGATTTAGTGCATTTATAAACCAGAACAAAATATTGAGTTGAAGTTCTTTAAACGAGAGAATCGATAACTCATTTGTAATACAAAAACCGAATAATCTTCTGGTTTTTGCTGTTTCGTAAATTTTTAACGATTGCGGTATTTGAGCTAACGTTTTAGAAAAGTATACCCTTGAAGCTTGAAATTAGAGAATAACCTGTGGTAGCTGATTCTCACGCCATGTTAAACGAACTGTTCCAAAAATATTTTAATGTGAGCCTTCATATCACGAACACATTTTGTATTATTTTTTCTTATTTCTATATCTATGAATTTAACTGTATTTACGTCTGAAATTCTGATATCGAAGTCGAGGTTCTGAAATTACACATTGACATTAGTTGGAATATGTAAGGATAGTTTATCATCTCCTCCCTAAGAATATATTTAAATTTCACCCATATATATATATATATATATGCATTTCTATTTGAGGCAATGCTCTTCACATTGAAAATAGAATTTTGTTAAGATTCAATTACGGCAAGTTGTGCAAAAAAAGTTTAAAAATTAAATAAAAATATTAACGTATATATATATATCTATATATATACATATCAAATCAGGTGTGAACGGAGCAGAAAATATTTTGGTCAAACTAAACGTAATGTAAAATATCGTCTTACTGAACCTAAAGGTTACGTAATTAATAAAAATATGATAATTTCTTGGTTGTTTGTAGTTTAAGCACAAGGCTACAGAATGGGCTAACTGTGCTCTGCCCATCACGATTATCGAAACCCGGTTTCTAGCGTTGTAAGTCCGCGGACATACCGCTGTACCACTGGAGGGCTGATAATTTCTCGTCTTGCTGAACACATTGTCGAAACAGGTCATTCGATACAATGGCGTGAAATAATAATACTAAATGAACCTAATACTTATAGTAAATTGCATACTAGAGAATGAACAGAAATTTTGTGCTGTAAAATAAATAATTATTTGTTAGCTGGTGATAATGTACAGTTTTGGTAAGAAACATTGGCTTCTTATGTACAATACTCATATCACCCTTATAGATTATAATGAGTTAAACTTTTTCCTTATAGTACTATCCGCCTGTCATTTAAGATTTTACTCCTGATGATGGTAGGGTAAAGCTACCGAAACATGTAGTATTTTTCTAATTTTGGACTTCGGCCAAATAACATTTTATTGTGTATTTTAAACGTTGATTTTGTATTTTTTTATCTTTTTTGTATAACGACGAACACAACTTGATACACCGTGTAAATTTCATTATGACTGTAACTTAGAAGAAAATAAATTATATTTTATATGCATGGTCAATGGCGTATAAGAAGTTCAGATGGATAAATAATTTGAAAAATATTTTAATAAAAGTACAAATGCTACTGTTCCCATCTTCTTCCTACAATAACTCGTCAACTAATGTTCTCACGCATTATAAAAACAAAAAAAACTTTTAGCTAACAATTGAAATCTGTTATGAAATTCTTAAATAATTAGACATTGCCAATCTTATATTTTAATGTATTATTCTCGATAAAGAATTCGAATGTTTTCTTTTAAACTAAAGTTCGTAATCATTTTAAATGAATTAAGTTGCAATTAATTATTAAGTATGTGTAGTAGGTTACAAGTAAAAAAAAATATTCTTTTAGTCCTTCAGTTGTAAGTCTGATGATTTATTATGCTAAAAAATCGAGTTTCGATACCCATAGTGGGCAGAGCAAGGATAGCCCATTGTGTAATTTTGTGCTTAAACAACCAACAACAAAGTTTCCTCTATAGATAAGTTAGGGTAATATTATAAATATTTTAATGGTATTATTTCTTAGCAGATGTTACCCTTGAATATAGAATATCGTTTGGTAACTACAAAAAAATATAATCGACTCTAGCGGTCTTATTACATTTTAATTAAATGTTTTCTCCACCAGGGTTCACCTTAAGTGAGTGAAAATATCTTGTGTATAGACAGTGTGATCGAGAACTCCGAAGATAAGAAAAGATTAATACGAGATTAATTAGTCACAAAATTTTCAAAACAAAAATGAAAGAAAAACTATTATTACTCTTCTCAACTTAATAAGCAATTAATACCACACTAGATATCTACGATATCATAGTAATAAAAAAAAACAATTTCAAACAATCCATATGTTTGTTTCGGATATTCACGCAAAGCTAAATAGCAACTCTCTGCGCTGGCCGTCCCAAATTTTGAGCACGTAGACTAGAAGAAGGGCATCTAGTCAACATCACCCATCGCCAATTCTCTGAGTTCTCTAATCGAAAAAAAATGGGTTCTTGACTGTCACTTTTATAACTCATTCACTTCCCCAAAGTGCGGAGCGCAATTTTACAGGAACGAGATGAGAGCCATAGACCGTTGGATGTACAGTCCAGTACACTAACTAATCGACCTCTTCGGACAGTACGAACAAGACGTATTGTTGCATTATTGTTTTAGAAGCGACTTTGTTCGTCAGCGTGGAAATGAAATACTACAGGGTAAGCGTATTCGCAACGACGTTCAGGAACACTGTATATGTTATTCACTCCTTTAAACGAATTAAAGGGCCCAACAACTGCCATTACTACACCTGGTTGCATCAGTGATAACAGATTTTAAGCTGTCATGTGGCAGGACTTGCAATTGTCATCATATATTACGTCGAACATAATCGAATCCTGATCGCTATTGAAGGAAATAGTCAACTGGGTTACAATTGGACACCTTTTGCCTTCTACAGGTTTGCACCTATTCCATTTTCCTTCCGTTAGTCACAAACGTTTAGGGGCTGTATTTGTTATTAGTAGCAAATTTATTTCTTTTCAATAGCCAATGCTGATTTGTTCTGATGACAAATGTCTTTATACAGCCAATCAAATAATGATATTTTGTATTAAAACTTCTGTTAAACGGGTACTCTCTGTCACGTCCTTTCGAAAGTCGGAGAGATCCTTGATCTTACCCACTTTAATTATGTTACAGTCTAACAGTGATAGGACTGTAATTTTACATTTCTAGGGCTCAACAATCGTCTAACATATCACAAAAATCAATATATCTTGAACGTGGAAATGAATGAAGTATTCTGCAAATGCTAGACCAGATTTCAGAGGTAGACTTTAAACTTTATTTGGAAGGGCTGTATGCAGTTAACTAACACTAATTACTGCTGCCAATTGGTTTCTGTGGAAAAGTTGTCTTTAACAAATAGAAATTAATGATGTCTGTAAAGGAGACACTCCTGTTCTTATTTAAACATTTTTATTGATTAGGTCTTTAAAGCTGGCTTCATTCCACTGCACTGTTTAGGTATTTTTGTCTCCACTTTTACAATGGTAAGATATATCTGCTAAGAAATAACTAGGTGCACAGTGGTTGTTTGCCTAAGGCGACCGAAGCCTCAATCACTTTCAAATTTTAGTTCGAAAATATTGATTTTATATTATAGTTTTTGCTTTCCAACTTTAAGAAAATATAAAGACAAATAAAAAAAGCTTAAGAAAATATACAGACAAATTAAAAAAAAAGCTTATGAAAATATAAGGAAAAATAAAAAAGCTTAAGAAAATATAAGAACAAATAAAAAAGCTTAAGAAAATATATAGACAAATTAAAAAAAGCTTAAGAAAATATGTAGACTACAAAAAAGTTTATGAAAATATAAGGACAAATAAAAAAAGCTTAAGAAAATATAAGGACAAATAAAAAAGCTTAAGAAAATATATAGACAAATAAATAAAGCTTAAGAAAATATATAGACAAATAAAAAAGCTTAAGCAAGTATAAAGACAAATAAAAAAGCTTAAGAAAATATATAGACAAATAAAATAGCTTAAGAAAATATATAGACAAATAAAATAGCTTAAGAAAATATATAGACAATTTTTTTGTTTGTTTGAAGGTAAGCACAAAGCTACACAATGAGCTATATGTGTTCTGCCCACCACGGTTATCGAAACCCGGTTTCTAGCGTTTTGTAAGTTCGCAGACATGCCGCTGTGTCACTGGAGGGGGGCGTCAAGTAAAAAACTACTAATGTCTGACCCAAGTCTATAAAATGTGATGTCATTTTTATCACGAACAGTTTGCTTTTGAAGTTGGTAAAAAATATGTCAAGAAACTATCTAAATTGAACTTGGGTGGAAGTACAGCAAAAACCAGAACTCAAGTTATGGCTTTCGTTGTTTGTTACTTAAATGATAAATGAAGAAGTTAATGATGTCCCAGTTGGCAAAAATATTTAAACTTATAATACTCTTTGGAAACTTGAGATGTGACGTTCATATTTTCTAACTATTTTTTTCAAACCATATTAAAAATATTAAATTTAATACGAACGAGTCAACTCCGGAGAAATTAAAATTTCAATAATCATCAAATGTGTTCAGTTCTGTATATTGAGCCCCCCAGTAGCACAGCGGTATGTCTGCGGACTTACAACGCTAGAATCCGGGTTTCGATACCCGTGGTGGGCAGAGCACAGATAGCCCATTGTGTAGCTTTGTGCTTAACTTCAAAAACAAAAAAACACAACTGTATATTGAATGAAGCTTACTTTTATAACTGTGTTTAAGTTTTACGTTCTATAGAAAAAAGAAGTAGACAAATAGAAAAAATATATAAGATTTATGCCCCAGAAAATCAAAGCCGTGCACTCTCTATTACTTTGTTGAAGAAATAAGAATATATATAAATAATACGCTTGCGTTTGTCTACCCGAAACTTTTCTCGCAAATTTCTCGATCAAACGCAACAAATCTCATGTCGCTAGAAAGGCCTTTGTCCGAGGAGTCCGGATTGCATATTAGATTTTCAATTCAGAACCACCTTACCTGTTTTTGTTCAGTCAAACGTTTTAATGCAACGAGTATGATACACAACGACACAATGTCATTGTCATCACGTGACGACTGACTTCGATTTCAACTTTCGTTTTTTATTTGCAAAGTATTTCACACAAACAATACTTAACCCACGCGTATCTTCCTAAAATATTAACATTACACTAAACACATTTCTATGTGTTTCTCGGCTTACTTAGGTCTAAAATACACATGAGCAGTTCATTAAAATCCATATGCTTATCACTTTGTGAACACGCATTCAGACGTTTCTGCATATTCAGCTAAGTTTGCCTTCATTACAATTTTATAATTTACTTTACTTTGTAATAATTCAGCTTCGTTTCGTTTCATAGGCTGCTATAAACACCTTTTATCTACTTTTTTCTTTACTACCAGTTTTATTCTTCGTTTTTATGAGTTTCTTTGTTTCAACTCCTAAAGCAGTGTTATACACTAAACGTTCATAACTGTTTCATACTCTGTAACTACTATAAATACCATTGTTTTATTGTATTGTTTACTTTATGTGTAGTTTTATTAAATCAAGTTACGTCTATGTGAGTTTGTTTGTCTGATCGCGTGATTTTTTTTTCCAAATCGGCTAGGATTTATCGATCTAACACATAATGCCTGTAAGGAAGTGTAGCTTAAATGGCGTGTGTGAAAATGATAGAATTAAGAAAATTCAAGCGAAGGGAATGAAAACCACCGCAAATGTTTTGCGGGTCACGGCTAGTCTTAAAATAATACTGTTACAGCGAACTTAATTTATTGCTAAAATGTGTAAGTCAGTATATATATATATATGTATCCGTCTGCTAGCAAAGAAACGGAACTAATAGTTTCCTAAAAAAAAGCTAACATTTCCGTTTGAAAGTTCACTACTTCACTAAAACGTAAAAGAAAGTTATGTCCTTATGAATTCGGACTACTTCATCTATATTTAAAAATTGTTTTATGTATTTGTTGTTAGGTGAAAGGTTGCACAATGAGCTAGCTGTGCGCTGACCTCCACAGGAATCCGACCTCGCATTTTAGTGTTATGATCGGGAGTTCTTAGTAATAAGCAAAATACAATATTCTATGTTGGGCGTTTACTTAGGTAGAATAATGAATAAAAACACCACTATTTTGATCTGTAAAAATTTTAATATTTAACGTAATATTAAAATTAGTTTGGAGCTTCACCTCATCGTCACAGTCCATGTCGCCACGTTCAGTCACGCTTTACCTGATGACTCTACATGTTGACAATAACCCCAGCGCGTAGTTGCCATTGCAAAAGACTCTGTTGTGACGCTGTAGTATCCAAAGCACACCACTCTTCGTCGTGTGCTTTCGTCGTTCCATTTCGTAATCTACGAAGACGAAGATTTCCCAGAGGTTGTTTCAACAGTCCGATCACACACAGACGCTGCATTCCACAACTTGATCGGTATATCTTCGTGTGTAATAGCATGGATACTCATTTCATTCTTCAACTGTTTGAAACATGTGAAATTTGAACAGATAGGCCTTGCAAGCTGCTTGCATAGCTTTTCGAGACGTAGAACCTTCTTGATTATGTTGCGTACTGTTGCCTGGGGCACGGAGTATGTTTTTACACTGACATATTTTTCTTTGAATCTCATTATTACAAGACGTCACACTTCGATTATCACGGCTGGGTACAACTTTTTGTAGGTCTCTTTCTAGATGGTTCTGGTACCCCAAGTTTATCCATATAATTCTGTATACCAATGCTATTAAGAATAAGGGATATTTCGTCTTGTGAATTCTAATGATCTGTGTGTATAAAAGAGCTATTACATACCTTTTTTGAAAGCGACAAATTGTCGGTGACATCACACTCTCAATGAAACGTCAAACAATGTCAAAATGCAGTTTGGATACAAACCGTTTCACCGCAACTTTATATCGGGTGTGGTTGTTACTCTAGTAGCTGATTTAGATATTAAATATCGTTATAATATAATCTACTCAATCCTATGTGTAATGAGCTATTCATTTTCGTTGGAAATAATTCAGATATGGAAGTATTAAGTTATAAATACTTTTAAGTTATTAGTAATTATTTTACGTTCTTAGAATTCTCTGTGGTTCCTGTTTATTTCACAGATGGAAATTGGGTGAAGTCAGTGCACTCACGTTTTTTGACTAAAATACGATCTTTCCTATTGACATTGTAATTTTTTTTAAGGGACGAACTAATAGATTATTTTAATTCGGATTACTTTTCTCCCTAGCCCTAAATGTAAATAGTTCCGTTTACATTTAGTTACAGGGTATTGCAGGATTTAAGGGATTTTTCTTTAGATATCTGCAGTTATCTCTGCTTTCTCTTATAAACGAAAGGATAAAGAAACCGATGTGTTTTACTTCTTCAAATCTATTTTCTGATTGACGATTATAGCGTCAGCTTCTAAGAAACTTTCGCATAGTTAATTATTGAAAACTCACCTGCAAGTTTACAGAAAGTGCGAAAAATCCTACATATTATTGTTACACCGAAAACGTAGTGCATTACAGCGCTGTAGCTGTTACATTTGAAATTTACTGTACTGCTAGAGTTTTACATGTGGAACTCACGCCGCTACTGTATTGTTGCACTTAGTTAATACAATGCTGCACTGTTATACCTTTATCAAGGTGCGACACTGCATTGTTAAAGATGAATGTTAATTATTTACTGCTTCTGCTTCAACTGAAATTTAGTGCGCATTGTCAGATCTTAAACTTAGTGCAATGGGGCAATATTACATGTTAAATTTAGTGCAATAGCGTATTATTATACCTTAAACTTAGTGCAATGCTGCATTATTACATGTTAAACGTAGTGCAATACCGTATCAATCCTACGCATCTTAAACTTAGTGCAATGCTTGATTATTTCAAGTTAAACGTAGTGCTCTGTTATATCGTTACACTTTAAACTTGGTACAATACTGAGAAACGTAATACACTATACTGCTACACTGCACTATATACTGCAAATCTATTGCATTGTTATAAACGATACTTTGTTTATTACTTCAGATGTTATTGATTAAATTTCGCGCACTAGTTTTGTATTATTGCACAGTTATGCTTGAGAGTTAGTTGGTGCAATACAGCATTTGTATGCATTAAACGTAATTCACGACTTCACTGTTATGCATGGAACTTGATACAATCAGAAGGCCCTAGGAAAACGATGAAACAAAATCAGCAAAGGCTGTATTCCCGTCCCCGTATAATTTTTGCTGACCACGTGAGCAGAATCACAGAAAAGTGATATCTGACAGATGAATTTTTTACTATGTTCCCCGGATGTTTGGAATAGACCTACTTAAGATACCCATTGAATATGTTAATAGACTAAGTCTACAGTATCTCCCTTCAGCACTTCCTTCTACGTTTCGCAGCCTCTGTGAACGTGCCCATTAGATATGAAGATGGAGATTTGATTTCAAAGGAGTTTTTTTTAGATAACAATTCTAACTTTAGGCCATTATCGCGGTCTGTAATTCCCAGAACACGTTATCGCGAGTTGAAGAAAAAAAAAAAGGAATCTATGGAACAGGACGCCATCTTAACAGGATGTTATAGGGACTTCCTCTATCATCTAAAAAAAAAACAACATAAAAATAATGTAAGCAGGAAAGCCTTTCTGAATCACCCATCTTTTGGATATGTGATAATAGACGAGCGGCGTCTTTCTTTGAAGAATAGAGAAAAATAACTGTTGGTATGAAAAAACAACGTCTTTCGAACAATCGCCGTAAAAAGAAAGTAAGAAAAGTATCACTGTTATTTCCTAGTTATAGAATAACGCAAGTATTTAAGATAGCATAAGTGTTTTGTTTCTAATTGACAGTTAGTGTAAAACTGCACACATGTTTACTGAAACTAGGAAATGCCTAATGCAATGTCTTTGTCACAACAACGAAAATATATCTTTATATGAATTTCATATCTGATGACAGTTGAATTTAAAGTATGAGTTGTAGAATTATCTTGGTGAACCCATAACCTATTGGCGTCGTTTTCAGATGAATGTCTTTCTTGATTATGTTAAATACTGTTGCCTTTGTGTTCGCATATTCTCACCTGTTACAAAACGTCACACATTTGCTTACCGTTGGGGTACGACTTGTTGCAGGTCTCTTTCTGAATGGCTCTGGTACCCCAAGTCGATTCATATTCCTTCGTTTTCCAATGCCATTAAGTAAAATGGATAGCCCCGTTCTGAAAATTCTAAATCTCTGATATGAACACATCTTTACGTTATAAATGTATAAATACTTTGCATCGGAAAGAACTTTTACATACTTTTCCCAAAAGCGATCAATTTGCGGTGGCATCACACAACCTACGAATGCCAAACAATGTCAAATGTAACTTTGTTACATGTTCGTTTAACTGCGACTGTATATCGGATTTGTTGTCACGTGATTTGCTAATTTGAACATTCAAAATCGGTTCAGTATAATGTATTCAACCCGCTATAATATGAATAGATGTATACATTTTATTGGTTTACTGGCCAACGCTTAATTAATACATTATCGGGTCGTTGTAAAACCTTTTATTTAAATATTTTGGTGAAGTATATTTAACTTTATTAAATATGTGTTTATTTGAACTCAACCAAGAACCAAAATATATGTTACATGTCTTCAAAAGTGAAATTTATCTAAATGTAAAATTTCTTTTAAGAACAACTTAACCATGAAATATTTAGCTTTAGTAGGTTATCTGATTTAT
The DNA here is from genome assembly GCF_000517525.1 of Limulus polyphemus. Classification (NCBI taxonomy): domain Eukaryota; kingdom Metazoa; phylum Arthropoda; class Merostomata; order Xiphosura; family Limulidae; genus Limulus; species Limulus polyphemus. Next base: position 139,174 of record NW_013665942.1, on the reverse strand, counting down.
GAGGAAATATTTACAGATTTGCTAGTGCACCTATATAATCAATCATATTGTACAGGAATAAGGAAAACTACTAAGACATGTTTTACTTTTTATATGTAATGCCGATTGGTGGCTTAGCAGTAAGCTTATAATGCTACAATTCGGAGTTCGATTCCTAAAGCGCAGATAGCCCGTTACTTATCTTTGTGTTAAACGAATAATTATTTTTACTATTTTTTCATTTTTGTAAGATTTTGTGTAATACATACCAGACGTTTTCAGTACTTGCAACTTTTAAACTTACTGATAGTGTATTTCCTAGAAATCCTTGGACGTATCGGATCAATTCAACAGGAAATCAATTTCAAGCTTTTGGTTTGTTTAATGACATCTATGTTGGCTGGATACAACAGAGTCGTTATATAAGTATTTTCGGTACGTATTTTGAAACCAAATTGTTTTACATGAACTAAAAATGTCAAAAACATATCTACACTTGAACAAAAAATCAAGAATACATATTTATCACTTTACAATACACCATTATGTTGTAAATAATTATTTATTTATTTTGTTTGGTTTTAGAAATTATATTATAAAAGGGAGAATACTTTCAAATTTTAAATAGGGAAATTTCCCCCCGATGGGTCAGCGGTAAATTTACGGATTTACAACTAATAATGTAGATAATCCATTGTTTAGTTTTGCATTAAAGATACAGCAACATGATTTAATTCATTGGTAGAAGTAAAAAATCGCCTTTGTGTCTTACTTAGTAGAGCTGATGATATGCGAAGGGACATCCAACGATATAACACAGTACTCGAGCAAGGCCTTCTTGTATTTCACAGTGACCAGCTTACCAGATAAAGCAGTGTTTTGATGCAAGATGGCCTCCTGCTCATTCAACCTGAGTCATAAAAAGTTAGTTTGAATGTCACGTCATTTCTATTTTACCAGACATGAACCCTATCGAGCACCAAAAACAAACAGCTTCTACAGAAGGACGTCCTGGTACAAGATATGCATCTGGAGTGGGATGCAATGTCATGCATTGATACATATTTCATATACAACCGTATTTCTTGGTTATTGTAAAGAGCATATCAACTAAGTACTAATGGTGATCCGGTACTGTTTGTTTCAGGTTTGCTTATTTCACAAAAGTGCATTCTTTCTGAAATGTGTGCCTAGTTATTGGCAGATTCTGTGGCAATCCTGAACTGTTGTTTTAACACTAACATTCCACTAAAAATAAGCTGTGGTTCAGACATTACGATTCCGTTACTGATACAGTAAGGTAGTATCCGTTACTGATACAGTAAGGTGGGATCCGTTACTGATATAGTAAGGTGGGATCCGTTACTGATATAGTAAGGTGGGATCCGTTACTGATATAGTAAGGTGGGATCCGTTACTAAGTAATACAGAGGATAAGTCTAAAAAATGTTCCACGTTGGGCGACCGCTACTGCTGCTTCATTACCTACAGAGGTTATTCTCATTGCCGAAGCTACAATGGCAGAGTGGCTAGTTATCAGAAGTTACTCTTCATTTGAGGGAATATGGTAGTAAGTCGATATCACTGAGCATCATATATGCTATCACACCATTTTGTAACTTGAAACACTAAATTTGTTCCGATAATCCCACACTTGCACAGTTTCCGGACATTGGACGCTCTTGTATTTTATGACTATACTCCCAGGAACTTTTGTCAACCATCTGCAAGACGTACTAAAATACGGGGTGCTTCTCTTATGGTGTGATCGGTCCATTTTTGCAAGTGGACAATCAACAGCACAAATAGTTTTTTCTGTTAGTTCTTGTCAGCCGTATCTGCAGAGCTGCATATGAGCCGGCGATTTAACGCTGACTTTGACCGCCCTCTCGTGGTCCAACTATACGACTCTGTGAAAATACGATTAATCGCCAGGATTTTGTTTGTTCGTGGCATAGCTATTTACATTCTGGGCTCGTTACCAACTGATGCCTGTATTAATACGTCATGGTTATTTTCACGCAAAGTCATGGAGATGGTCAATTTGTATTTTGGGGGTGTCTGTTTACTGATGGGTAGACCGTGTACATATCTCTGTGTTATAATGTTTGAATCATATCTCAGGAGTACTATGTCCATCTCGGGAATGATAATGACTGAATTACATTTCTGCCTTATTTCAGTCACACTGGTATGCTTATTTTTGAAATACTATTATTGTCAGATTTAACGTTTTTAGACTCAGTTTCTTACATTACATTTTTATGACGTATGAGACACGATTTAGCCTAACATAAATTAATATTTTTATTATGTATAAGTAAGCGTTGGTAGATTTTGTTGCCTACCATAACTTTACTAGATTCATGTTGCTATGGAGACACTTATAAATCACCTCAGACCCATAAAATGTATACTAGTATGATGATATATGAAATTCAATTTAGCCTTCAAAGTACAGATTAATATTGATGTGAGGATATTTGAAACAAAGTTTGGCCCTTCTAGATCTACATGAAAAAAAACACAGGTTACACTTACCAGATTCTCATTGGTTCAATGACTTTTTTTTCAGAGTTCAACCTGATTAAGACATAAAGACCGGCATGGCCAGGTGGTTAGGGCGCTCGATTCGCAATCCGAGGGTCGCGGGTTCG
>NW_013665942.1:125991-135816 GCF_000517525.1 Limulus polyphemus | reverse complement strand
CTGCGAACTCACAACGCTCGAAACCGGGTTTCGATATCCGTAGTGGGCAGAGCACAAATTAGCACTTTGTGTAACTTTGTGCTTCACTCCACACAAACAAAATCATTAGAGACTCTAACTTCACAAAGAAACATTATTTTAAGACGCGATGTTAGACAGCGGCAGACATGTATGTATCCCTTAGCAACTAAGAAAATCAATAATTATTTAAGCTTCAAAGGTAAACGTCAGTTTTTTTTTATCACAAAATATTTTAGATGCGATTCGTCATAATGCATTTACTTTGTAAACAGTATATAAACAATCTGAACGTTTTGTTAACAGGTAAATCTGTATAATTGAAATAACCGTAATCGAAATTATTATATTTTACTATTAATATGAGTCACAAAGGTCGGGTTTTAAAATCGTCAGTTGTTCATAACTTTAGACTCAAATGATTGTAAAACTTAAGCAGGGGCGTACTAAGGTTAACTTACGCACCAGGCTTATAATTTTAGATCTGTTCATTCCATCTCGAATGACTCACCAGAAGTGTGTGTGTTTTTTTCTTAAAGCAAAGCCACATCAGGCTATCTGCTGTGTCCACCGAGAGGAATCGAACTCCTGATTTTAGCAGTGTAAATCCGAAGATTTACCGCTGTCCCAGAGGGGGACGACTCACCAGGAATGTATATTAAAGCACAACAATTTGAGGGGCGCATCTTAGGGAATATGTTTTAAAATTTCAAAATTAAATTTATTTTGATTTTTTTTCCTAAGATGCGCTCCTCAAATTGATGCGCTTTAGGCCCAAGCCTTGAAAACCTATTGGTTAATATGCCCCTGAACTTAAGGTCGGTTGAGTTTTGACTGCCGTCATTATTATTTATACGTTATTAATATTATTGAATTACTTTGGATGATAATGCTCCCCCCCTCCCCAGTGACACAGAGGTATGTCTGAGGACTTATACTGCTAGAAACCGGGTTTCGATACCCGTGATGGGTAGAGCACAGCTAGCCCTTTGTGTAGCTTTGTGCTTAATAGCAACAACAACAAATCTTGAATGATAATGAGTAGCCTGGATGGATAATTATGGGTTTTATTTAAATATGTTCATTATTTTTGAATAGAAAGTTTTACTATAAAAAAATATACCTTACTTGTCTGGAAATTGCGTTTTGATAAAACAAACTACAAAAAGACGAATGGGTCTGGAGTATTTCATGTATTTTGTTACGAATTTGAGGAAACTTTAGGTAAAACTATAAAATATCTCCTTTTTTGTAAATCTGAAATAATCAACGTCTTTTTTTTCACATATAGACCGGACGTGGTCTACTAGTAAAGTGTTCTTGAGCTACGTATCGGAAAGTCAAAGTTTCTTTTCATGACGTCCCCGAACACGATCCGCATTTGAAACCATAGGTTCATTATGAGAGGAGTGATAGTCTGTTATTTAATTCAAAATTAGATAAAACTCCCCTTTTTTTTTCGGCGATTGCTGCTGGTTGACGACCTTCTCTCTTGACAGGAGTTTCAAGTTAAAGACACATATATACCTAAATCTTAGGATCTTTATCATGGCAACTTAACTTATGTGTTTCAATAAGTGCTTTTATTTATGTGAGTTTAAGGTTCGCCTTTTTTTTAAAGTAACTTTTCTATAGAGCTGTAGATTGAATAACAAACAAAATTATGAAACATTTTCTCAAATATTTTGAAGATTATAAGACCATAATATTAATATTGACCCACAAAAATAAAGTAAGTTCAGAAGTATCTACAAACTATCAAATTCCTCCTCTTTTTTCTCTCGAAAATATACAGGTGTAGTAGAATCTTCTAAGTTAACCAGGAGTACATTGGATGACAATGTACAGTGGAGGAGCTTGAAGTAAGAACTGTATATCGTGGGGCGTAAATAGAGGCTTATGACAATAAAATAATGATCACGTCTGAGAGCATTGATAGAGAATAAGCTAAAAAGTTTGGAAATGAATTAAGAATGGCCTGCAAGGAAAATAATCAGTAGAAGTAGACGAAATAAAACTGTTTCATTGTGTTAATATTGGAGTTGCAGACGTCGAAATGAAACTTGGAAGAAACATGGGATTGAATGGAAGGAAAAGGAAATTATTAATTATACTGGAGCGCAAAACAAAATTCTTGGCGACACACCACACATACATATGTACGGAAGGACATGATTCAGGACGTCAGTGTTAACTTTAATGTACTTGGACGTACCTGATAAAAGAGCACTAAGAAAGTTTTGTTTGGTTTGTTATAGATTTCGCGCAAAGCTACACGAGGGCTATCTTCGCTAGTCGTCCCTAATTTAGCAGTGTAAAAGACTAGAGGGAAGGCAGCTAGTCACCACCACCCACCACCAACTCTTGGGCTACTCTTTTACCAACGAATACTGGGATTGACCGTCACATTATAACGCCCCCACGGCTGAAAGAGCGAGCATGTTTTGTTGTGACGAGGATTCGAACCCGCGATCCTAACCACCTGGCCATGCCGGGCCTTACTATTATGAACTGTGTGTATATATATATATATGATTAATGATGAAAATAAATGTGCAACTATGTAGGTGTTTTACACAATAATTATTAATAGAAAAGAACCAAAATAATTTGGATGATTAAGTATTTCAGACATGTAAAAATCAGATGTTTCGTCTGTATATCCATTTTCACATCTACACTTTTGACCGGTCTGGTTTGTTTCGGAAGTTCGCGTTAAAGCTACACTAAAGCTATCTTCACTAATTTTGAACAGATAGGCTAGAGAAAAGATAGCTAGTCAGCAAAATATATTACCAATTCTGGGGTTAGTCTAATCGAATATCGGAATTTGACGGTCATACGCACCAGTCTCCATAACTGACTGCGACCCATGGACCCCGGATTCAGTGCGTTTCTAAACCTTTTATTGTCTACAATTGAGAAACATTTATTGGTAAGTAAACTATACCTGTAACCTAGAACCATCTGTTTTAAACATAAGGTTAATGCTGCCGTATTTTCTTAACGATTACTTAAAATAAATCTGTCAAGATTACTTTCACTAACATTAAAAGATTTTCCATCAGGAGATGCGTTTGTTGGTAAGAAGTTAATCGTTGACTTAGTAATTGACGCTTCAGGGAGATATTCAAAGCTTTCCTGGTATTATTATGGGTGAAAGTAAAACTGACAACAGACTTACATCAGTATGCGGACTTTCCTTATTTCAATGAATAACGATAAGACAAATAATGTCGTTGATGAAATGAATAGACCGCATCTGATTTATTTGATTTTACACGTGGATGAAGGTAGGAAGAAGATAAAATATACAGAGCACTAGAAATGTTATTTTATCGTTGTTTATAATATTATATCATAACGTGACATTACTTTTTTATTTTAGTTCTACATTAAAAATAATATAATATTAATCTATTTTGCATTATATATAATTATATATATAATTTTATCAGTTGCTAATTTACGAATTTCGTTTGTTCTCGATATACCGCTAGTACCTTTGATGTTTGGCTATACAGTCAAAAGGAAGACGATCAGTTCTCGAAGCTCTTTGAAGTACTTTGGTAAGAAACGTTATTTCTAAAAAAATTACCTTACAAAAATAATATAAAATTGACCATCGAATTAAAATATATGTCAGTGTTCATGTGTCAATATTATTATATTAACATATTTATATCAAAATTACGCTCTGTACAAACTTTAATTATAGTTTAGTGGCGGAGAGGTTTTTGGTTTAGTCATTTATCATTAGAAAACCTTTATTAGGTTTATATTAAAATCTAGCCTGCAGACCACAAGTCAAATATTGAAGACCCAATCACTACCGATTAAGAAAGTTATCACCAGAGGGACTAAAACAATGAAATAAAAATAGCACTTAATGTTACTGTTTTATATAATGGAAATGATTTGGTTTAACTTCCTGAACATTTGATATATAAGGTTAATCTGCCCAAGTCAATAAGTCGACCAACTAATTAATGTTAAAGAAGCCACATACATACTAGTAATACATACATGGAAGGAAATAAGGAAAATAGTATTTTAAGCTTACAGTTTCAAATTTTAAGCAAAATAAGAATGTAGGCAAGCACTTCCATAGAATAATTTTATACAAAGTTGTATTTTAACAAAAGAAATGTCTTAGAAAATGTTAAATCTTAGTTTGTACCCAGTGGTACAGCGGTATGTCTGCGGACTTACAACGCTAGAATCCGGGTTTCGATACCCGTGGTGGGCAGAGCACAGATAGTCCATTGTGTAGCTTTGTGCTTAATTACAAACAAACAAGTTTTGTAGTTAAATGAAATTTTCAAGCGCAAGACATAAAAAGTTATGTACGACGAAAAAAGTAAAGAAAACATGTTGCAAAAAAATTCACATTTTTGCTACCAAAAGAGCTACAGATTAATGTTTTTATTTGGTATTTAAATTCCTATAGCAACCCAGTGGCACAGCCGTATGTCTGCGGGCTCACATTGCGAGAAACCGGGTTTCGATACCCGTGGTGGCCAGAACACGGATAACCCGTTGTGTAGCTTTCTGCTTAACTTCAAATAAACACACGATTCCTATAATTCAATATTCCTTGGGCTTACGTACATTTCAAATATATGAAAGAAGTACAAATATCGTTCAAGTTTTTAATCTCTATTGACTATACCTTCATGTAGTTATAGTAGCTCACACCAGAATTCTCTGCAGATCTGATTCATGCAGGGTTTAATACAAATAATTACCCACCTCTCCACCTTTAGTGGCACAGCGGAACGTCTGCTGACTCATACTCCTAGAAACTGGAGTTCGATACCCGTGGTGGGCAGCGCACAGCTAACTCTTTGTGAAGTTTTGTGCTTAATAACAAACAACTACAAAGAATTACTGATTTTAGAGATTTTGTTTTTAATAAAAAATGCAACTATGATGGACAGAAACTCCTTAAGGCTTCTGCCTAACAAACACTTGAGAGTGAATATTCTACCTAATGGTTACCTAACAAACACTTGAGAGTGAATATATCTAACTAATGGTTACCTAACAAACACTTGAGAGTGAATATATCTAACTAATGGTTACCTAGCAAACACTTGAGAGTGAATATATCTAACTAATGGTTAACTAGCAAACACCTGAGAGTGAATATATCTAACTAATGGTTACCTAACAAACAATTGAGAGTGAGTATATCTACCTAATGATTACCTAACAAACACTTCACTCTCAAGTGTTTGTTAGGTAACCATCAGGTAGGTATATTCACTCTCAGGTGTTTGTTAGGTAACCATCAGATAGGTATATTCACTTTCAGGCGTTTGTTAGGTACCATTAGTTAGATATATTCACTCTCAAGTGTTTGTTAGGTAACCATTAGTTAGATATATTCACTCTCAAGTGTTTGTTAGGTAACCATTAGTTAGATATATTCACTCTCAAGTGTTTGTTAGGTAACCATTAGTTAGATATATTCACTCTCAAGCTATTCAGAAATATATTTGATTTCATATCAATATGATCATTAAAAGATTAGCTACTTACCTGAAGTAACTTATCTACTTATCTGACGTAACATATCTACTTATTTGAATGGGAACATTCAGTAACCTTGTCCTTTTAGATACTTTAAATGTGTAACTGTAGTTTTTTGTATAAAAGATGTATAGTTTTTTAGTACACTTGTTTTTAAAAGTATGGGTTATAATTATATATCTATTTTTGTACTTTTCTCCATTGTTATTAAGGGTACTCAAAAGTACAAGGTTTGTGTTTGTGAGTCAATACTTCACCAGAACCATGAATAACATGATTTTGTTCAAACTTCTGATAACATTTTGTTTTTAGCTTTAATCTTCTGGAACTAAATGTAAGTATTATTTCACTATTTGTAGAATAGAAGCCTTTGATGGCAATATCCCTTACATTTGCATTTAGAACAAATGAACTCGTTACTCGGAGGTAGCTATTTGAATAAATATTCATATGTGTTTGCAACAAACTCTAAGTGACTGTTTTGCTAAAAATATGATTTTTTTTAGAAATATGGGTAAGAGTTATATATAACTATTAGGTAGGTATACTCACTCTCAAGTGTTTGTTAGGTAACCATCAGGTAGGTATATCACTCTCAGGCGTTTGTTAGGTAACCATCAGGTAGATATATTCACTCTCAAGTGTTTGTTAGGTAACCATCAGATAGTATATTCACTTTCAGGCGTTTGTTAGGTACCATTAGTTAGATATATTGTGGAAACTACAACACAGAGATGAATGTATTTTTTATGAATGTATTTTTAGGAATATTACTGGTGTCAGTTTATGCTTTAAAAATACAAATTTCGAGTTTTGAATAATATATAATACGTTTTAAATAAATCTTAATTTTCCATATTTTTATATTTATTACCTTTTTTTTTGTTCGTTCTTTTTTTCCGTTCATCCATAAATATATAATCTGTCAATTCACGCGGATTGATATACACATGCATAAATAACCACTATTAATTCTAAAATTTAAATACATTGTTAGATTGTTGAATATTGATTTAAAAACTAAAACCTTTTTTTACCGATAAAACTTGAGAATGATCCCACCAGTGATCAAAAAGTCGTACCTGTTTTAAAAATATTCTTCTTTGCTGTAAAAGCTCTAAGTTGTAATAAAATATAAGTTTATTACCATTTCGACATTTTGATGAGAAACCAAACTTAGATGAAATTTTTCACGAACAGAAAAAAATCATATATTTTATATCTTCTTAATTCTAAACTCTAAAAGTTCTTTATAATGAATTAAATAAACTACTCTTCGAACATACTTGAGCTTTTGGGTCTTAATTTGTTTTTGTATGCACTTAATAGTGAATGGGGAGCCCGTTTACGTACGAAGTGATTAGTTATATCATGTTCATCCCAGATACATAGCAATAATTACGAAATCAATTTTACGACAGTGAAAGGGAGTATACAATGAACAATTAAATTCTTTCTAAATATTTTATATAGCAATATAGATGGTCACGCTATCCTTTATGAATGTCTACAGTTTTGTCAGTGTCGTATACTCACTTTTCTAAAAGTAATTTTAACGTCATAATTTTCCTTATAAACTCGTTTACGTATACGAAAAGAGCCCATTATATAATATGAAACCTAAAAAAATGGGTGGAACTGTTGTGAGGAAGCGTTGTCTACGTTGTCCTCTTCACTTTGCACAATTTTGATAACAAATTTTATGGATAGGTAAAGTAATCCTCTTCAACATGCCCCCACCCCCAGTGGCACAGCGGTATGTCTGCGGACTTATAACGCTAAAAACCGGGTTTCGATACCCGTGGTGGGCAGAGCACGGATAGCCCACTGTGTAGCTTTGCACTTAACTACAAATAATCTCTTTATCATTTTACGTACTTTGTTGATAGGATTGTTTTGATTAAAAGCTAAGTATAAACGTAAGTATAGAGTAATTGAAATGTTGTTAATTTTAAATAGTTGCTTGATAACAATTTGTTTAAACTACGATTTCTTTGGATTTTAAACAATAGATTGCTTTCATAGCGCGCATATCTGTATATTAACAACATTATTAATAACTTAACCCTTTTATGAAAATTGAACAAATATATTTCTTCATAATTTTGAGGGCCCGGCATGACTAGGTGGTTATGGAGCTCGACTCGCAACCTGCGGGTCGCGGGTTTGAATCCCCGTCCCACCAAACATGCTCGCCCCTTCAGCCGTGGAGGCGTTATAATGTGACGGTCAATCCCACTATTCGTTGGCAAAAGAGTAACTCATTATCTAATATGAAACCTTAAAAAAATGGGTGGTGATGACTAGCTGCCTTCCCTCTAATCTTACACTGCTAAATTAGGGACGGCTAGCACAGATAGCCCTCGTGTAGCTTTGCGCGAAATTCAAAACAAACAAACATAATTTTGAGTTTCTCTGTAAATTACTTCCAATATATAAGGCTTTATATGAGATGTTCTCCGTAAAAATTGCAATTTAATCTTAATCCAATTTTGAAATATTTGGATTAACTCTTTTATTTTAAAATATTCATAAATAATATCTAAGGATTAAAACCTGAATGAGCGAAATCTTTATTAGAACAAAAATGTAAAACAAGATTCTTCCAGTTTGTCTGATAAGGCAATAGTTATAATAAACTGTTAGGCCCAAAATGAGATACAAATATAGTTTCTTTCATATTCCTTATAATTTGTCCATTTCCGCGATTTTTATTATAAAGTCTAGGCCTACTGTTTTCTACTTTTTTTTGCCCCCTTTCGGTGTTTAAGCTGTAAATAACAAAGCATTATCTAGAAACGATTATAAACTTTCATTTCACAGTTTAATTCGAATTGAATCGCCGGAAAAAAAAGTTATTACATAATATGTATCTAGATTTTAGACTATTGTTATCAACATTAAAAAATCTCTGATACATTCAATAACTTTTCTTACAGCATAATTTTTATTGCATGTTACAAAAAAGAATTTCCAATAAGAATTTGTCAGCTCAGGATGGTACATTAAAAAAAAAACTGTCAGAATCAGGTTTTTAGCGACTAATATGAACGTTGACGAGATGGGTGTTGTCGCTCAAAAAAGCTAATTGGGGAATCTTTATCTATCACTGTATGGTTTTTTAGCCGCGGCATAGCGGCTCAAAGAATGGCTCTGAGTTTTCCAAGTATAAACGTTTAGCTCATATCTCCGTCATCTCTTGACCGATTTGAGATTTATTTACAGTTTTGGACTCAGGAGGTCAAACCCTTTCGATTGATGTATTTGACCAAGCCCAGCTTCTCATGGATTAATTTACTCCAATCCTGCCTAAAATAATTTTAAGTGCCGCAGCTATTGAAAATTCCTTCTTGTTATTATATGAACGACCCAATTTATGTGTGTGTGCCTCTTTTAGACATATATCATTCTCAGGCTATCAGTAATTTGGTAAATTATTGATTCACACAAGATAATTCAAGTTGGACTTTAGAATATTCTTTATTTTATCACCCATTAAATCATTACCTGAAGTTTTCTAATTCATATAGTGGCAAAGGAGAATATATAAATTAACTGAAAGTTCACTAATAAGTTACCAGACGAAGAGTATTTTAACTTTATCCTTGTTATTTTATTTCTACAGTCTCACTACCGTTAATTAGTTCAATAGTTGATGGTAGTGTTCAAATACACTATAAAAGAACAATGATGCTATAACTGTCGTTTGTTTGTATAAAATATACACTAAACTTCAGACAGACAGATAATATCATACAGATCTGTACTCTGAAACTCTGAATAAACCAGTTGTTAAATATATGACAACATAGCAAAATTAAATCATATAAGTTTGTGCTTTTCTCCAAACTAAATTAATAAAGTAAGAAATTTATTATGTAAAATGTGAGAATTTGTGATTTTTGCATAGGTTTTCTTTTCTGCTTTACTCAAGAGCAGCTCAGCAGTTATTAAGGCAATTTATTTAGTTTAAAACCAGAATTTTAAAGTAAATGAAATCAATTTTATGCAGTTAATACTATATAGCACAAGTGTTGTTGAAAGGTGCTTGTTCAAATTAAGTTCAACTTTGAAAATTGTACAACGATTTTATATGCGTAATAAAATGATTTTTAGAAGGCATAAGTTGTTCAATCTACATGTTGCGTTTAGAGTACGTTCTCATCATCGTCAAGATTTGATAAAAAAAAAAAACAATTTATAAAACTCGTGATTCTGTATGTACAGTTTGTCATAGTAAATATTACATTTATAAAACTCGTGATTCTGTAT
>NW_013665942.1:123462-125045 GCF_000517525.1 Limulus polyphemus | reverse complement strand
TATGTACAGTTTGTCATAGTAAATATTACATTTATAAAACTCGTGATTCTGTATGTACAGTTTGTCATAGTAAATATTACATTTATAAAACTCGTGATTCTGTATGTACAGTTTGTCATAGTAAATATTACATTTATAAAACTCGTGATTATACATGTTCAGCTTGTCATAGTAAATATTACATTTATAAAACTCGTGATTATACATGTTCAGCTTGTCATAACAAATGTTGTGTTTAGAAAACTCGTGATTTTATATATACAGCTTGTCATAACAAATGTTGTGTTTAGAAAACTCGTGATTTTATATATATACAGCTTGTCATTACAAATGTTGTGTTTAGAAAACTCGTGATTTTATATATACAGCTTGTTATAACAAATATTAAATTTTTTATAACTTAGTTCGCTTTTATTTCCTGTTCGATTTAAGTAGGTTCATATAATAAGGGATAGATTGTTTTTCACTTCTCTGAACCTAACCAGTACTATCATAACATACACAGCAGTGTATATGTATTACTTTAAGTTTATAGCGTTATAACTTGTAAGTAGATTATTCTGGTACAAAAAGTACGTCCTTACGGTGTAAAAGTGTTTTACTGGAAAAGTAATGAATAAGAATACTTCAACTATACACTATATCTTATGCGACACATGGTCTGGAAAGAATGTATTTACATCATATATTAATAAGTCTTATAAAGGTTATTTAGGCACTGTAATCAAACTTACCAATATGTTGTTTTGGTTAGCTTAGGTGTCTGATATTAAAACTTCATTACACAATTTGCATTTATAAAAATCTATAATCATATCAAATGATCTAGTTAATTCGTTTTTGTTTTGTTTTTATAAAAACAACGTCCAAGACAAATATCCTACCCTCTTATTTCTGTATTAATAAATAATAAAATTTGATTTAATCAAATCATTCTGCTTATGTTGAAATTCACTATTACATCCAGTGTAATGGAACAGGGAACATATATACAAATGATAGATAGCTGATGTTTATAAAGATTTATGAACTTCTACGAGTGTTTAAAAGATTTGTTTTGGAAAAAAATGTTTTTTTGAAAAGAATTACTTTAAAAGGAAGTACAACTAAAGATATTATTCGAAGAACTTAAAACTTACATGTTTTTATTTTGTATTCATACAAAAATGTAAGAACTGGCTGTATACGTCACAGTTTCTACGCAATAATAAGGAAATGTCTGTCTCAACTTACAATTTCTATTGTATTTCTTTTACAGTGTCGTTCGAACATGATAAATATTTAGATCATATTAAAAAAGAATGATTAATTTCATGTCATATATTTGTTTTAGATTTTATATTGCAATGTAGCCTTAAACAGGGTAAATACAAATGGGTATAGACAACTTAAAACGTAATAACTTTGAAACTAAGGAGCATAAAGACATGAAATAACATATATTGTAATGGACGAAAAAGAACATAAAAAAACAGCCGCTACAACCAGGGTTGAACAAAAAAAAAAAAAAAAAACCAGCCGCTACACCCAGGGTTGAACAAAAAAAAAAAAACAAGTTCAAACTTTGGCAACCATAAATTGTT
>NW_013665942.1:111554-122672 GCF_000517525.1 Limulus polyphemus | reverse complement strand
AACACAATATTCCAAATTTAAACAACTTCAAGATCAATAACAATATCAAGAAACGACCAGTAATAATATGTTTTAACTATATTTCGGAACTAACTCGTTTAAGTTCAAGGCAAGGTTTTTATTTAGTCCTTAGATCACGAGGCTACATTTCATGTGACTAGCTAATTTACATGATCTTTCCCAACATTAATATAGGAGAAGCTTGTGTCAGTTTCATAATACACACATACGCAAATTCAATATAACTACACATTCATAGTTGAACTAAACCATAGAAGGAATAATAAATGAACGGTAAAAAAAAAACATATCAAAATAAAAGTAGAATTTGCTATCTCACAATATAGTGGATTAAGGAATCTTAGGGGTTTCATTTCGTCCAGCTAATCTTTATCTAAACCAAAATTCAAGAATTTTAAAAAGTCCCAAATAGTGACTGCCGAGCAAAAAATGTATAGATTGTTCTATGGTGTACGGAATTCAAACCTATTGTTTCTCGTCCGTGTTCTGTGGTGTACGGAATTCAAACCTATTGTTTCTCGTCCGTGTTCTGTGGTGTACGGAATTCAAACCTATTGTTTCTCGTCCTTATTCTGTGGTGTACGAATTCAAACCTATTGTTTCTTGTCCGTGTTCTGTGGTGTACGGAATTTAAACCTATTGTTTCTCGTCCATTACTAATTACAAAAATACCATGAACCGCCATCATCAAATAGTGCATTCATTAAGTAATGGCATAAAATAGTTCAAAATTTCCTAAATAAAGCTATGGGTAACTTCATATAAGTTAAGGCAGGATCAACTCAGTATATTTCAACGTAGACCGAGTAAGAATGTTAGGATGGCTTTTAATGAACTTGACAAGAACCACGAAGTTTAAGATCATTTCTTGCATACGAACTTCAGGTTGTTTAATATCTTCTCGAAGAATTGAGAACACTGAGAGCCAAGTCTCATAATGAATATCATGTCTGAATTGAATGGGGGCTGCTGATATGTTCCTCAACTAAGTTTTCTTGTCCGATAAGACAATATTCCATATATGTTGAAGACATAGCTGTCGAATTTAGGAAAAGGGAAACAAGAATCATGTTAAATTAGCCCCAAAATAGTGGTTGGTATACTGTTTCACGACCTACTAGCTACAGTCATTTTTATTTCAAAAGAAAATAGTCACGTATGTGTGTTCTTTACGTAATTGGAATCTGATGGTGTTATTGGTTCGTAATTCTTCTTGCAAAGCGGGACATTCAACAATAGCTTACCAAACCGCAACATTGTTTGAGCTAGGATGTTATTCTAGATGAGATACTTTTTAGTCTTAATGCTATTGTATTTTTTGTTGTTCTATGCGAATACATCAAACTTACGTTTAAACGACATATCCAACTACACTTGTTGATCCCAAAGATAATATCAGAGAGACGAATTATGTAGTTTCAGAGTGCATTCTTTCCAATGTGGCTGATGAATGGCAAAGACACTTACACGAAGACAGTGAACTCTTCATCATAAGTACAATATATGTGCGTTGGTATAAAGTCTGAGGTATATACATTAACATGAACTTTACCACGTTCCACTATATTTCCTTCTGTTTAATGTTAATACATTTTAAGATGTCTACGTATGGTTATAGACATGCAGGGTAGTGGAAACTTTAACTTTCATGTTAAATCACAGAAATTATCAGGTTCATATTTTTCTTGCACATTATATAAAATTATGGAAAACGTTCAGCGGGAAAATCCATTAGACTGACTCCTTCTAAGTAGGTAAAAACCTTACTTAAGATCATCTGCTTTTAGCAAAGAACTAACTATTGAAATAGTAATTGAAATTGATTATGATCTTTTATTGTGATCTTAAACAGACATTCTCAAATAAGAATTTAATAGCTAATGTGATAACATAAGTTAAACGTTTCTATAATATAGAATATGGATAATGTGAGCATACAGCTTTTGCAAAAATTTATTACAGGTTTCTGTACTTTGTAGCAAGTTCTAAACGGAAATAATGTGCCCAAGTTTGAGCTGCGATAACCTTGCTTTTCAAAACGTTCCAAAAGTTGTCTGTGTCCACACCTATCCAACTCGCTGGACAATTCGTTAAGCTGGTTTTGATGAGATTACTGATGTGTTGGGTGCAAGTGGAGCCACATAGCGGAAACTTTCATGCTCTACTACTACTGTGGCTTCCTTAATGACATGAATGAATTATCCTTCTGAGAGTCTCAGTGGAGCATGGATTAATCCCAAGCAAAGCTCTATTTCGAGTTCGAAATTTGGAGAGGTTTACTTACTAAATAAATAAGATGATCTCTATTATTTATTGGTTTCTACAATATATCATACACAATAGAAAAAGATAATTTTTCAGTAAAATGTATTAAGACAAAAACTCTCTGACTTCCATGCGCTCAATACGTCTTTATGAACGACTTGTTTGTTTGTTTTCAATTTCGCGCAAAGCTACACGAGGGCTATTTGCGCTAGAAGTCCCTAATTTAGCAGTGTAAGACTAGAGGGAAGGCAGCTAGTCATCACCACCCACCGTCAACTCTTAGGCTACTCTTTTACCAACGAATAGTGGGATTGACCGTCACATTATAACGCCCCCGCGGCTGAAAGGGCGAGCATGTTTGGTGGGACTGGGATTCAAACCCGCGACCCTCAGATTTCGAGTCGAGCGCCTTAACCACCTGGCCATGCCGGGCCCTTTAAGAACGAAAATGCACTCACAAACATATACACAAATGAAGATTCAGGGTAAATCAAATTTGTTTTCCCTTTCTCATCTAAAGTTCTCTACAAACTGTATATAATTCGGAAGTCCCTAAAGAACGAATAAAAAATAAATAAAACATCACATGCTGCTCTTTTTCACAACTGATTAATTTATTAAACTTTCTTTGGAAAATAATATTTTTTGTTAGAAAACCAAGATTCAAAATAATGCCTCTCTTCGTCACCATCTCTTCTGCGTTATGGAAATGTAGACCTTAATTACAGTACATATTCAGTTACTATCTTTGTGTAACATAGTAATGAAAATACGTTTGTGTGCGTTCTCTGTCTGTCTGTCGGGTAAGCGGATGAATAACCGATTCAGAACTTTGAATAATTATAGGAAATCCCATCACTGAAATATGCCGGCATTATATTAAGGATTAAATACGGTTCAGTTATCATTTGTTATTTATCTGCGTAGTTAGTGTACCAAAGAACGACTTAGGAACCTAATTGTCGGTTCATGTCATGGTGAATGAACAACTTGAAGCTTCTTAACTGAAACTTTTAAACTGCAATAATGATTGTTCTCCACACAATGAGCTTGAATAATATATACGTGGTCTCAGTTTTATGCATGCGTCAAGTCGTCACAATGGCAACCAAATATACAACGACACCATACGCTTGTTCTATACCCGTAGGGTGTGCTAGTTACAACAAATACAACGACACCATAGCTTTTAAAACCTCGGAATTAAACAAAAAATATAGTGTTTTAAAACAATTTTTGATGTTCTTGTTCTCTACCCGTATGGTGTGCTAGTTACAACAAATACAACGACACCATGTGCTTGTTCTACACCAGTAGGGTGTGCTAGTTACAACAAATACAACGACACCATATGCTTGTTCTGTACCCGTAGGGTGTGCTAGCTGCAGCGAATACAACGACAACATGTGCTTGTTCTACACCAGTAGGGTGTGCTAGTTACAACAAATCTATATGCTTGTTCTATACTCGTAGGGTGTGTTAGCTACAACGAATACAACGACATCATTATTCTTGTTCTATACCCGTAGGGTGTGCTAGCTACAACAAATACAACGACACCATATGCTTGTGCTATACCCGTAGGGTGTGCTAGTTACAACGAATACAACGACACCATGTTCTTGTTCTATACCCGTATGGTGTGCTAGTTACAACGAATACAACGACACCATGTTCTTGTTCTATACCCGTAGGGTGTGCTAGCTACAACGAATACAACGACACCTGTCGTTGTATTCGTTGTAACTAGCACACCATACGGGTATAGAACAAGCACTCGATAAGTCATCTCTAATTGATCTGTTGTTCTGCTAAAATGTCAAAGATAAACTTCATATAACTGGAAGAATCCCCCCCTAAATAAAACTCTGTTGAAATGTAACTTCACGAATTATAGGCAATCACTGTTATCAAAATAAATCTTCGCTACTTTAATAATAAGCAGAGACAGAGAGTAAGTAATTTCTTAGTATCTAAAAGAGGCTTGGGCGATTTATTAACGAATATATAACCTCTAAACACAATCCTCGTGTCGGTTCCCATGCTGTAAATTAGGATTCAAGCATCATTAAGTTAATGTCTTTAAAGTTGTTTTTCAATCTTATTCTTTGATCTAATCCCAGAGTTCCAGCTCATAATACAATCACATTGATACCACTTGTAAAAGTTTTAAATCACTTTCTTAAAATTCAACATGGAATATCTCAGACATAAAAAAATAAATTGTTATTTTTACCCTTTAAAAATAAGCTTGGAAGGCGAAATAATTGGCTTTAGTAATATTAGGAAATTTAATCCAATCAAACGTTTGAATATGGTTTGTCAAAGACTTATATTTTAATTAATTCAAATCGAAATAACAGACCATGCAGACGAAATGAGAAAGTTAACAAGGCAAATCAAATTGATTCTATTTAGCAAAGTTTTCGAGTGTGAAATTACTATGAAAATGAATTCTCATTTATAAGTTTGGAAATGAGCAAATTTAAATTAACAACTGATCTCTTAAACTTCTAGAGAAAATCGAAGAAGCAACAAACAGAAGAAAGCTTTAATAAGCTATTCCCAAATATAATCTAAGAAAGATAAGGCATATTTAATGGGTAGAAATTATGGACATGTTTTTTAAAAACATCTGTAGATAAATATACATAATGATGACAATAACTGTACACATATATACACATGTATATACACACACACACTCTCACACACATATATATATATATACTGCAGGTACTCGCCAAAGGTTTGGTTTCATCATAACTGATTTTTCTCATATTGAACAGTCTTACAATGAATTGCCCAACATTGTCCAGTCTTACAGCGTTTCAGAATTATATTCCTTAAGGGATGATTCTAATTCAAAAGAAAACAAAACACCAATCATCCAAGATTCCAGCTTTCAGCAATGCCGAATATTCCGATATAAACTGCACTGAGTTGAGATAATTATTTATAACTAATATCCACAATGTGCAGTGCATGGTCAATAATGGATATCAAGCTGAATTGCCAAAGCCAATAATTCTTGAAACTGCAATATACTGTATCTTGTTCTCAGATATTCGTAAACAGAACTTACGAAACTGACCTTGTAAGAACGCTGATACAGTATTGTTAGCATTACGCTGAAAAACAATGCTGATGAAATACAGATGATGAAATTATGAAGCTGAACTTTATTCTTTGTATTCTCTAATATTGTCCTCGTTTGAATCGTGTTATGTTTTATGTTTCAACTTTACCAAGGGTTTCCAAACTAAACTCAAATAGCTACATTAGAATTAAATTCATATATCTTGGCAACACTGTTGATATCCTTTCAATTAACCCTCGAATTATCGATTTCATTCTTATACTGTTCGCTACCAGTACGGTCACTACATTATATAATTTTTGTTAAGCACAAAACTACACAATGAGTTTTCTATACTCTACCCACCACGGGTCTCAAAACCCGATTTTTAGTGTTATAAAACTTCAGACTTTCCGCTGAGCCAATGGTGGGCTCACATTATATCGAGTAATTTTATGTTTTTGCCTGATACAACACTCATTGTAAAGAACAGACAAAAACCACTCATTTTCTAGGTAAAATTCTCACGAGACCCCAGTAGCAATTAGTCGGATTAATTGCAAAATTAATGGTAGATGTGTTTAAATAGTTTATATGCCTCGTATGTTATTAAGGACCCTTTAGCTAACAAAGTAGTGGAACAATAAGCAATTTGGCGCATAAGTAATTTAGAAAAATGTCTTTAAAAGCCATTCGGGTCCATATGGGACATATTATCAATTCTGGAGTTAAACATATTTTAATTAGAATGTTAAACTTAATTAGTTTTTACTGATTATTCATAACTCTATCATATCAGTTAATTCTAAATACCTGTTTAATTGTCGTAATAAAACAGCTGAAGAAATCAACGAATAATTCTTTAAATAGTGTGTTTGTTTTTCTTTGTTCTGCAAATAGAACATTTTCTCGCGCGTAAAATAAACGACCAATAAAGTACACCAAACCCTTTCAATTGCGAACGTTTTTTTGAAAATAAAAGGATATTTAAAATCGAAATGAGGAAGGCAAAGAACGTTCTGTCAAATGTTCTTAAACAAAACTGTCTAAGTTTGATAATCTTAGACTAAATGATGTGATAACTCACACAGAACGTTTGAAAATTGAACGACTAGCAATTATTTTGTCTTCTGTGAGTATATTATATCGTATTAAGAAGCACTTTATTAAATAGTCACGTTATTTATATGATTAGAACAACCCAGCTCATATATTCTGATATAAATAGGTATCTCCCTGTTAGCTGTCGCACATGTAATGCTCAAGTTTGATGGAAGAACATGGAACTTAGTAAATATCTTTATAATACAAGTAATGTTAATAGGCCTAAAATTTGTGAGAAAAATCACGTACTCTGCACTTTTTTGTCCACATTCGTCTTGTTTGATCCATTTCGGACCTAAAACCCGAGACGTGTAAAAATAGCATTTCAGGTCTAGGTTTTATTTTTCACAAGTCATTGTTCAAGTGGCCTTTCGTTCAATGCCAGAATTCATCAATTAAAAAAACATTCCACTGATTTTCAAAGCAAATTTTAGGCTTGTGGTTTCAAAAAATTTGTCAGTTTTAAACGTTTAAACCGTAACTTTCAAAGTAATGTTAATGCTAAGCATTAGAAAACGAAACTAATTTTTCTTTTGTTATTGTTAATAAGAATTAATGTCGTTACCACTTTGATCTGACAGTAATATTACTTCATCCTGTAAATGTAACACTTATTAACCTTTTTGTTATGGGCATCGTCTTTGCTATTCCTCTCGTGCGTGTAAGCCTTTATTTCGAAGTTGTTTTGTATACTTGTGGTATATGCGTTCAGTGCCTTTTATGTTTCACACCAAAGTTTGACGGTGAAAGGTAATGACTAGCTGCCTTCTTTCTAGTCTTTAACTGCTAAATTAGGGACGGCTAGCGCAGATAGACCTCGTGTAACTTTACGCGAAATTCAGTACAAACCAAACCAAAAATACCTGTTCTTTTGTCCGAACGAGCTTGTGACATTTTGATGAATAATTTAAAATAGGGTCTTGTTAAACATAAACAAAAACATAGGTTAAATCTGTTGCTCTATAATATATATATCCTCAATTCTGTAACAGCAACAAACAGGAAACAGGCATTTTAGTCAAGCTATATTAAACAAGGTTAAGGATAAGTTACAAAGATGTCTAAGTTTACAAAGTTATAATGTCATAGAATGAAGAATTAAAGTACAAAGTAAAATAATGAAAGAAAATTAAAGCGTTCGAGTATAGGTGCAAAGCATGGCATATAGATTACAGTATTACAGTTTTATTACTGAATTACATATGTTAACTGAAATGAATTGCTGATTTATAATATACAGAATCTCTTTAATGAAGAGTTATTTATTTGATGGTCCAGATGAGACGATTTTGAAATTTTTAATCAGGATGAAGTGGTTAATGCTTTTATTATGTTTATGAATTGCGGAGTCTGGAGGATTTCAAAGTTGTTTTCCATTTCTGCTTGATACTCCCATATGTTCGCAGGCGTAATTGGCGTATTGTTTTGCAGCCACCACATGTGTATTTATACACAACTCTGGAACGTAATAGCTATTTAGGTCTGAATAAATTTTGAATGTTGAAGAATAATTTAGATATAATTTGCACTTTAACCACGAATATAGTTTTAGTTATTCGTTTAATTCGTGAGTTCAGTAAAAAAACCTTGTTTACCTATAAAAAGGAAATACCAATCTTAATGAACATTTATATACAGTATATTATTTCAATTTTATTAGAAATAATTTGAGTATACAGTTTAGATAAACTGCAATGGATTGCTATTGTTCATTAGAATATTCTATGAAGTATTTATTTCGGTATGCAGAGAAACTTAGCCAGACTGAGTGTAATTTTCCATTTTTCTTAAGTTTCACAAGTAAACTTAAGGCTATATATATGTATCTATATTATAACATATACGCTATTGTCTGCTCATATCCTCAAACGTAATAATTTTATTCTATTCTCTATTTTTTATTTTAATTCTTCATTATGTAACCTTATATAAATGTAGAAATGTTTTAACTTATTTTCTGCCTCGTGCAAGATAGCTGTCTGAAGATGGAATATGTGTTTTCCGAAACGTTCAAGTATTGAATATATGTTGTCGTTTCACAGCTGCCAAATGTTTGCTGCCATTGTAGTAGTGCTCGTGTTCATCACTAAACTTCGATTCTCGTCTGACGCCCCCGCCCAGTGGCACAGAGGTATGTCTGCGGACTTACAACGCTAGAAACCGGGTTTCGATACCCTTGGTGGGCAGAGCACAGATAGCCCATTGTGTAGCTTTGTGCATAACTTCAAACAAACAAACAAACAAACTCGTCTGATGAAACTAATCTTACTTCATTTAATAGCCACTTGTAATTACGCTTCGATATTTAAAAGTCCTGAATCACACCATGCTGTTAAAATACATACAAAATATAACTAACACTAATTCTTGTTCGTAGAGTCATAAGTTGTTTCTTACATGACCACACGCACTAAAATATTAGTATTAAGAATAACATAAAAGTGATCAAAACATATGTTTATTTATTCTTGCTCTACATCTTTTTAATACGCATGTACGAAGTTCTTATCAGTCTAGGTTGTAGATTTCCAAAATATTTCGGTAAGAAACGCACTCACAATACGAAAACGTCTTGAAAACGCAAGTTCTTGTGCGCTACTATCCCGTTATCGAAACTTAGTTGTTGTTATGACATGATGAATTGCACACATATATTTGCAAAATTTTTGAGTTGCACGTGCTAACACAGGAATGGTTACTTGGTTCAACTGATAAGATAATGTTTACGGCACTCTTCATTCTAACTTGGTTTTACCGGTTTGAACGTTAACACTCAACTCAATCTTATGTGGTTCGTCTACTTTCATAGCTTTTTGAAGTACAATTCTGAAGGTATTGTTATTTATCCAGAATTCGTGTTTGAATTGTCTGAATATTAAAAAAAACACGAAAACATTCAAGTTAAAACATCATGCATGTTTAGTTAAGTTTTTCTTTTTGTAGAATGTGAGACCCTGTTACTTCCATCTTTCATATTTCCATGGCCAGGTGGTTAGGACGCTTGACTCGCAATCTGAGGGTCGCGGGTTCGAATTCCCGTCCCACCAAACATGCTCTTCCTTTCAGCCACGAGGTCGTTATAATGTGACGGTCAATCCCACTATTCGTTGGTAAACGAGTAACACAAGAGTTGGCAGTGGGTGGTGATGACTAGCTGCCTTCCCTCTAGTCTTACACTGCTAAATTAGGGACGGCTAGCACAGTTAGCCCTCGTGGAGCTTTGCGCAAAATTTAAAACAAACCAAACTCAATCTCATATTCGTGCTTTTGGCAGTGCCGTTTACTTTATTTTTTAAAATTATACCAGGAAATCATCAACGCGTTGCAA
The DNA here is from genome assembly GCF_000517525.1 of Limulus polyphemus. NCBI lineage: Eukaryota > Metazoa > Arthropoda > Merostomata > Xiphosura > Limulidae > Limulus > Limulus polyphemus. Next base: position 112,875 of record NW_013665942.1, on the reverse strand, counting down.
ACAAATAAATAAAAAACGTCCAGAGATGTAGTTCTAATTGTGAATTTATTTATAACATGATTCAAAAGTGCGTAGTTAAGGTGTATATGATATATATATATATTCAATTGATGAGAACGAGTAATTTATAGTTTAGAAAGTGCCCGAAAGGGGAACAAATGCTTGACTTGTATGGCGATTATAGAATTATTAGAGATAAAAATCATTTACTACTCATACTTCATCCATTTCCTTAAGTCGTTTGTCAGAATCATCGGAAAGAGAAATCTAATAAATGAGCCAGCCTCTTTAATTCTCTCCTAGTTCGATAGAATTTGTTGAAATTATTCGCACAGATACACAATGTGTAGTTGTGTATGTATTATAAATGAAGAAATATATTCATTAGTTTCCAATTAGAGGGGGGGGGGGATAGAAGGGAAAATAGATGAATAACTGTGGAGATTATATCATTATACATTTTATCCAAATTTGCTCATAATCCGTATAGAGGTCTAACATAACGCAACATGATTTATGGAATTCCTTAATGTGGCGACAGAAGTTTGAACAACATGAATATCTTGCATTATTTTCTCTTAGCAGTTGATTTCAATTAATTCATCTAATACTCCATTAGAATGATTCTAGAAAAAGAAATCCTGAAATGGTAGTAACTTAACATCCCTTGACTGTTTTATTGATATCCACAGAAGTTTCACATGTGGATATATATTATTTAAAACCAAAACATGATATCTACAAAGTTACTTTTATTACCACAAAGGGACTCACAGAGAGAGAGATTTATTGTTTAAATTAAGGAGCTGTATTAACTTTATACTCTTTTATCGGAACCTTTGAAATTTGCTATACATATTTATAATATATTCCAATTAAACTGCGTTAACTGTACGGAAGATATTAAAGTATGTTACCAATACACAAGAACAAACACTTACTTCATAGTTTGATCATCTAAATGTATCATATATTTCAGTGTTAGCTTTTCATTGTTTTAAAAGAGGATTATGAGATAAAGATAACCAAAATGGTTAATTTCTGAATCTCGTTATTGATTTATTTTACACAAATACACTGTTCGCTATTCTTTAAAACATAATTATATTAAAGTTATTGAAATGGACCCGGAATGCTAATAATCAGATGTTCATCAAACATAGAGACTATGATAGATTCTTATTGGTTCATTAAATGAGTGTTTCTTTTCCATATCAATGTAATGATGAAATGAAGTTGCTTTATGTGAATTAGAAATAAAAATACTTAAATAAAAAAACATTATGTCTAGAGATGTTTCTACACAGACACTTGTTATTTG
>NW_013665942.1:100385-110554 GCF_000517525.1 Limulus polyphemus | reverse complement strand
CTTCCTGGTGGAGAATCATTGTGATATTTCAGAAGAAAAGTGACTTTTTTTATGCTGGAGAATCCAAGTGTGCGCTATGAATTGGATTGTTCTGTGACTGGAAGAAACGCAAGTCCTACGTACGGAGTTCGTTGCACACAAAATTTACAGGAATTTTGTAGTAACTCGATCTTCGTAAGTTACACAAATATGAATATTTGTGATAAAATACATCAAAAATGACGATGCTAAAAAAGTATTAGGGAAGATACGCATTCTCCATTATTGGATCATTGATACAGAAAAGCTTCTAAAGCATTTTGCTCTATATCTTTCACTATAATAACCAGGAGACTTGCTGGATATTGACATTGCATTGTCACATATCGTAAGACATATGTGTCCCTAAAGTAGAGTAAAGCGGACTGTTAACAACGCTATAGTCACTAGAGAATGTTTTGATCTGATAAATGGGTAGTAGTTTTTCCTTTCGGCCATTTAATTTGTCCCTAAGATCTTGTAAAACATTATACTAAATATATGAACAACATGAAATGAGACCAAAACATTTCTGTTAATATATTTACAAATTTTCTAAAATCACCTCACATAAAAATACTGTCTAGAGCTCATCTATATCCAAGAAGCCGCACAGAAAATTTTTGCAAAACATGTAAATTAATTGGTTTAAACACTGAAAGCCGACGAAATGTTGAAAAAAAAAACAACAAGTCTATTTTTTTTTATAAATGCAACTTAAATAAAAATGTTTTTCCTCCCACTTTTCTCTTCCTTTTTCCATTGCGATTCGAAATCAGAAGTGTGTAGAATATAGCATTTCTGATCTATCTTATGTCTCTCATCATCCAGACCAGTCGACGAGTCCTGGTATTAGACGAAGAGCTTATTGGGAAGTGAACTGTGGGAGACAAAAGATAGATCTGAAATGCCATTTGTTACGCACCTCCGATTTTGAGCCACAAAGGGTAAATTAAGAGAGAAGTGAAAAAAACAACGACAATATTCGCAGTTAAATTGTTTCTATAACAATACAAATTAATTAAATTATAATGAAATGGCACATTGATTTACCGGCAGCACCTTAGGTTTTTATTCACTAATTAAGGAACCTCTTGCACGTAGTAAAGAATTAAAATGTCCACCTAAATAGCGTAGCGCCCCCAAATGGAATTACTCGTAAATTATGAAAGCTCTTACAACCACATTTAAACATAACTTTGCCCGTTGAATGTTGAGATAGGAAGCATCATATCATCAATACTTTTTTAGTTTATTAAAAATTCTATTTTTTTACAACCCCATCTATGAGTTACAATGAAAACTTCTAAGTGTTTTTTTTAAAAGCGTATTGCTTGTTTGTTTATTTTGAATTTCGCACAAAGCTACTAGAGGCCTGTCTGCGCTAGCCGTCCCTAAATCTGAAGTGATAAACCAGAGGGACAGGCAACTAGTCCACATCACTCACAGGCAAATTTTGAGATACTTCTTACCACTGAATAATGGGATTGACCGTCACATTATAACGTCCCCACGCCGAAAAGGTCGAGCATATTCGAGGACGGCATTAGGAGCGTATTGCAACTGTTTGAAAAATAATTTGTTCAAACATACGTTGCTAACAATACAGAAGTCATACCAAACGTTTGAAAAATCTTAGTGTGCATGAAAATAACTAAATATATATATATATTTAAATTCCTTGATATGTTGTTTAGCAGAGTATTCCTGATGAAATTTATTTGAATGGACGCAACTGCCTGTTGCGGAAACACAAGTAATTGAGGACGTTTCGAATATTGTTACCACGTAATTTCCAACGTGAAGATTTTTACCAGGTCTTAAATAATGTCAGTACCTGTGGGGTAAAAAATCTTCTATTCTTTGCCTTACTGTTTCTCATCTAACAAATAAATTCAACAGCAGCTGCTAAACTTGTTTAAGAAATAATGGAAATGAAGACGGTTGATAAAACCCAAAACATTGTATTGACAAGGTTCTGACGTTTCGGCCCGGCATGGCCAGGTGGTTAGGGCGCTCGACTTGCAATCTGAGGGTCGCGTGCTCGAATCCCCGTCCCACCAAACATGCTCGCCCTTACAGCCGTGGGGGCGTTATAATGTGACGGTCAATCCCACTATTCGTTGGTAAAAGAATAGCCCAAGAGTTGGCGGTGGGTGGTGATGACTAGCTGCCTTCCCTCTAGTCTTACACTGCTAAATTAGGGACGGCTAGCGCAGATAGCCCTCGTGTAGCTTTGCGCGAAATTCAAAACAAACCAAACCAATCGAACGTTTCGGAATAACTTATTCCATCTTCATCGAAATTTGAAAATTGTGCAACAAAGATGATTATTAGTAAAAATATAATATAATAACATGAGAAAGCTGTTAGTTTTGGGAAATAATCAAGTACTTATCAAGAATATTAGTAATAAAATCTTCACTTTATTCAATTAATTTTGTCAAAGCAATATTTACTCTCACCAGAAAGCGCACTGTAAATACTTATAGAATTACCAACTTAAACAGTACCAACCTTTTTCCCAACTTAACCAGTACCAACCTTTTTCCCAACTTAAACAGTACCAACCTTTTTCCCAACTTAACCAGTACCAACCTTTTTCCCAACTTAAACAGTACCAACCTTTTTCCCAACTTAACCAGTACCAACCTTTTTCCCAACTTAAACAATACCAACCTTTTTCCCAACTTAACCAGTACCAACCTTTTTCCCAACTTAACCAGTACCAACCTTTTTCCCAACTTAAACAGTACCGACCTTTTTCCCAACTTAACCAGTACCAACCTTTTTCCCAACTTAACCAGTACCAACCTTTTTCCCAACTTAACCAGTACCGACCTTTTTATCGCATTTCTTTTGCTCTTTCCTGTTTTCACTGGTATTTACTTTCCATTTACAGAAAAGGTGATTAGATTTGACGGAACCTTCCTAGTTTTTCAGTTGTATTGTTTTTTATTATTTTGTTGCCTTTTATTCTCCTCACAACAATGTCGCAAGTTTCTTAGATATTTGTAGCTTCTTCAACAAATGTCAAAACCTTTTTACTTTTAAAGCTCTTGCTTCGAAAGTCTTTATGGTAACAATGAAAGTAAAAATCCACGATGACATTTCTCGTTGTCAACTGCAACAAATTATTTTCTAACCGATCTTGTTAATTGCTGTGTAAAAATTTACGTATTCGTGTGTGTACTAGTTTATTGTTATTAGGTGCTTTTAAAATTGCAGTTTAAAACTAAATCTATAGCGTATTAGGGATTATATTTTTCATTTTACAACTTGAAAAACTTTTCCAAAACACATTATGATTCACAATATTTATTCGAACGTGGATCATGTTTTCTATATAAAGTTAAGATAAGTATAATAAATATGATTTATAATAAATAAACGTATTGTTAATAATGCATTAATACATGCTAGTTTTATTTCTGTCTTGTTTCTGATGTCAAGTGTAAAATACAGTGTCGATAGACCTGGATTATGCAACCTTGATACAATAAATCTTATAAATAATTAATTTCAGAGGAGGTCATTAAAATATAATGACATTCAACTTTGTTCAATCTTTGAATATATTACAAACTAGATAGGTCCTTAGTATGAGCAAAGTAAAAATGTCCATGTAATAAGCTCACATTTTGTTCTTATTTTATTCAGTAGTAAGAAGTAAGTTTACGGAGTTACAAAGTATAATCAAGGGTTCGATTCCATACTGTGGACTAGAACGCAAATAGGTCATTGTGTAGCTTTGCGCTTAAAACCAAGAACAGTATTGCAGCCCCCCAGTGGCACAGCGGTATGTCTGGAGACTTACAACGCTAGAAACCGGGTTTCGATACCTGTGGTGGGCAGAGCACAGACAGCCCTTGTGTAGCTTTGTGCATAATCAAAAACAAACAAATAAACAGTATTGCACCAGCTAGACATGTTTTTTGTCCTTCATGCTTACCATCATTGGACTATTTTACTGAGCATGCGCAGTTTTTTTAAATATATTTTCTTAAAAATAAACAAGATGAAGGCGACACCAAACAAGCGAGAGCGTATTCTTAGGCTTAAACAAAATTAGGCTTAATTTAAATTTTCTAATTGGGCTTTAGGCGTAATTGCACTCGAAATTGCGATTTCGTATTTTTATGAGTTAATTTCGAGAGAAATATTTCCCATTCTAGCAGAAATGGTGCCATAATGACGGCTGTTAGGTCAAGATCTTGGCGAGCTAAACAGTGTGCTTCTCTGTCACAAAAGTCCTCCTGACTTCTTCTAACTGCATCTTGGCGGGAAACTTGATGTGCTTCTATATTTCGTATTTGTTCCTGGCTTCTTCTCACTGGATCTTGCCTCATAACTTGGTGCTCAAGTCTATCTCTTGCTTTCTGTAACTTGCTTCTTAACGCTTCATTTTCTTTCTCAAAGTTTCTGACTTTCTCAGTGATAAGTCACTTTTCCGTTTGGCAACATAATAGACAATTTGTCTGCGCTCAGCATCACTACATATCTAGAAAGTAGTTTAAATAGTGATTTTTTTTTATCTGCTCAAATATTGCCTAAATTAAATTTAGAAACTGTTTGTTTGTTTGTTTTGAATTTCGCGCAAAGCTACACGAGGGCTATCTGTGCTAGCAGTGTAAGACTAGAGGGAAGGCAGCTATCCCAGCTGTAGTAACATGTTATAAATGTTCTGTAATGTTTTTATTACTTTCCTTTTTACTTCCTTAATGTTATTTATACTTATTCAATTTTGTTATTGTAATATATCTGCATATCTCTAATAATTTCTTCAATATTTTATTCAATCCAAGTGATTTTATTCTAAATATTCTCTATATCTTACACTCTTCCTTGTAATTCCGCTCTTAAATTCCCATCCAATACTTCTTGAGCTTCTTTTTCATCTTGGTCAATTTTCACTGTTTCATAACTTACAGCATATTTTCAGTCTCATTTCGAGCACTTTTCTTCATCTTGAATTCTAGTCTAGTTCTATTTTAATTTTACCAAAATAATCCCACTTCTGACAACAGTGTTGTAAAGGTTTCTAATGCAATGTCCAGTTCTTTTATCACAAATAAAAAGCATTTTATTATTTTACTGTAAACTCTACAAGCTCACCGAAACTAGTTCACAAATACAATAAACAGTCATTTCTTAAATTTCCTTTCTAGCTACAGCACAAATTCAAAACTGATTAACTAACTCACTGGTAAGCTATTGAACTTACTAACAACAACTCTCTAGAGTTTTTATATCTAAATAAAATATTGAAGCCTACTTCACAACAGTATATTAATATAGTTAAACTTTAGTTACGAACAATTAGTCTTAAAGAACTGGATGTACAGATGAAATTTGTGATGATGATAAGACTTGTGGTTTAAATCCTCAAAGGATATAAGATTTATCCAATCAAATTAGCTTTAGGTATCCAAGCTTTTAGCGGTGAAAGAAAAACGAAATATTTACATACGATGCATAGGTATCTTAGAATCTAGTGAAGCTTGTTCTCATTCAAGGTTATAAGAGTTATAAATATTGATATTTTTCCTTGCCAGAAACCTATATGTGGAGAGTTAAAGTTATTATTGGCCTTAGTGTGTGCAAAACTATGTAGTTTTGTGATTATTCTAAATGAAAATAATATATTAACTAAATAACAAATATTCAGTTTGTGACATAGCCCATGAATTAATTGTTTTCAAAGCAAATATATATAATCAGATTGTTTAAAAAAAATGAAAATGTAGTGTTTTCTAAAGAAGAAAACATAAAAACTTATGCGCTATCATATCGCACCAAATTACTGTGTGATAATATATTTCAGTAGATATAATTTAATTGTTGATTACTAGTAGATACTTTAGTGCAATTTCGAATATATTCCTTCACACGTGTTAATTCTTATAGATTTATTTCTATATTTCTTCAACTTGTATTAATTCATGCCCCCCTAATGACTCACCTGTAAGTTTCTGGGCTTATGTCGCTAAAACCGGGTTTAGATACCCGCGGTGGGCACGGCATAAATAGCCCATTGTGGAGCTTTGTGCTTTACAAAAAACAAACGAACGAAAAGTATTAACGTCAAATTTTAAATATTTTATCTGTTTCTTTACCAACTCAAACAGTTTCTGGGCCCTGCATGGCCAGGTGGTTAGGGCGCTCGACTCGCAATATGAGGGTCGCGGATTCGAATCTCCGTCACACCAAACATGTTCGCCCTTTCAGCCGTGGGGGCGTTATAATGTGACGGTCAAGCCCAAGAGTTGGCGGTGGGTGGTGATAACTCTTTAGGTATTCTTTGATAGATTGCTTAGGCAGAGTATTCATGATGAATATAGTGGAATGAACGGCAACTGCCTGTTGTAAAAAAAAAACACAAATGTAGAGAACGACGTTTCGAAAGGCGGGAGAAATAACTTTAGTTGTATAGCCAGTGTCGATCAACATATTGCAAAGATATCCATCAATAAATCCAATGCCTCGTGAACTAGCTTCTTTAAATACTACACTCCTTATTCCTACTGAGAAAAATGGAGTATTATCAACTTCAAGCTATAGTTACCTTAGTTCATTATCAACAACTGATTCAGCACAGTCTTGGATAAAATGGCAATGTTTTTCAAACCTCTAAAGTTACATTTTTTTGGCATCATTTGGGAAACGTTCTTGTTTCCTATTGGATTTTTTTATGCAGCTAATGGAACTATGTCATTTTAAGTTACAGTTGAAACATCTATTGTCTTGTGGTTTACTTCCTATGTTCTGAGTTAACAGTTGTCTAATTAATCCTTTGATTTCTTCTAGACATACATCAAAGGGAGTTCATGTTTTGAAAGAACTTAATCAAATAATCCCATTATTCTTGGATAGTATTTTTACTTGTTAATCTACAACCTTATTTGATTACAGTTTCATCATCAACTGGACATCTTCCTTTAAAGATGTACATCTACTTTGATTCAGCCTAATTTGCAAGTCCATCATCAACCATGGCATCTATAAATTGGTCACATGCAAACGAATCCATCATTTCACGTAGAGCATCCGGTTAACATAATTGGGCTAGTTTAGCCACATCTTCTACATGCTTTGCTAAAGTGTCGTCTTTCCTCCATACTTTGTTCAAGAACTTTGCTTTGGAAAATTCATTTTGATGTGTCACTCCAAAACTGTTTGATATGGAAGTCACCAATAATTGATAGTTGTTGCAGCTCTCAGGTGGAAGATGGCTTAATGTTGTTAAATGGTCAACAAGATGAAAGACTTGTTGCTCCATACCCCATCTTTTCTATTCATTCACATTATAAATGATTTCGAACTCGACTGATATGTTTTCCACAGTATTCTTCCATCATAATTTGCTGAACCGGCCAACTAAATTCGAGAACTGTATTATGTAGTAAGATAACTGGAGTTAAGGAAGGTTCTGTAGTTATAGGTGGCACAGTTGTTTAGCTAATGACTTCACAGTCTTGGGCCAATGTTCATTCCTATTGTTTAGCTATTGACTCCACAGTCTTGGGCCAATGTTCATTCCTAAAATTTTTATTTTGAGTTTTTCTTTTAGTTTTTTAGTTTTTTCATTAAAAATGTCAAACATTCTCATTTTGCCAGGGAAAATGGCAATCAAAGCATAAGGTCCGACCCTTAAAGTGGCAGGGCTACATCTGAAAAAACCCCTTGCTTTTCACATGGTCAATCTTATGTTGGGTGTTCAAAAGAAGGATCACCAAGAAATCCCTATATTTTAGCTCAGGAAGGAGGAAGAACTTCTAATGTGGTCCATCAAGAACCACTCAGAGTATCAACAAACACTGAGGCTGTAAAGAGGGATTAGTAAAAGTAGTAAAGTAATTGTAACACCATTTCTGTAATCTATATAAATATAATAGTACTGTCTGTTGTACGTCCATGTAACAACTTCAATCTATATAAATATAATAGTACTGTGTGTTGTTCGTCCATTTAACTACTTCGCAGGGTGTGGATGGAATTTCACCAAATTTAGTGTGGACGTTCATTGTGTCCATTGGGAGATGCATATAAATTCTGAGTTTTGTATTTTGCGTTTTGCGGTTTCTATGGACGTTTTTGCGTTTTTTACCACTACATCGCCCTCTGTTGATGGATCTTCACCAAATTTGGCATGAAGGTTTATTGGGTCCATGCGGAGATACATGCAAACTTGCGGTTTCACATTTTATGTTTTGCAGTATTTTTGAGCGTTTTTTTTTTTTACAATTAAATATAAGGGAAGCAACTTGCCATGTCCTAAGATAACCTTTCATTAATCATGAATTTACATAACTTACGTCCAGGGGACGGGTACTCCAGCTAGTGTGAAATGAAATTGTTGTAAAGTAAATTATGCATATAAATACAAATTCTTGATTTAATTTGTACATCCAATCCTTGCGCTCCCGGATGTAGGATGGGTGCCTCAGCTTGCGATGGAGTCAAATTAAATCATTTTTCACCAGTTTATTCTGATGGATAAAACGTTATTAAAGACAACCATGCCTCTTTCCAGAGAGTCCCTAAACTCTTTATAATAATACACTCTTCTGTGGAAATCAATATACTGTATAAGTGTCAACAATATATATTTTAAACACAATGTTCATCACGGATAAGTTTCAATAAGAATCACGTTGCCTGAATACTCGTCAAATCATCATCAGAGAAATTATACAGAAGATAATAATAATAATTAATTCACGTGTTATAATTCTGGTCTAAATTCGCATCGGCATTTGACAAATTCATTTACACGCGTATATGAATTATACTTTAAGTTGCGTGTATATGTTAAAATTAAGGATATCTATATATATACTGTGAGATCAGTTGGAATACGTTCGCTGTGGTTGGTAGATTTATGTCCTAAGATCACCAAGAAAGCTCGTCTTTTAAACATATTTCAATAAGCCGTAGAGAGAAATTAATGTTATTTTTCCCTACAGTATCCTTGGTAATCATTCGAACTGAGTAAGGATATTTTTAAATGACCAATGTTCTTGTATTCGTGGTGAAAAGTTGTTTAAGTTCAGAATATTGTTTTCCAGTTGACTTGATTAAGTGGTGCTTTTTTTTTCTCGTCTATTTTCTTCTATATGTAATCTTAGGAGATGTCTGCTGGTATCGTCAAGAACTTTTTTGATCTTTCTTATTCTGGCGAAAGGAGTTTCTTTGAGTATCAGAAAGTTCGGAGTAATGCTTTAATCTCTACAGCGTAGCAGGAAGGTCAGGTGATTAGTGCAGTGTGCAAGCTTATTTACAGAAGCTGGACCATAACTAGGAATGAACATTGGCCCAAGACTGTGGAGCCATTAGCTAAACAATAGGAATGAACATTGGCCCAAGACCGTGGAGTCATTAGCTAAACAATAGGAATGAACATTGGCCCAAGACTGTGGAGTCATTAGCTAAACAATAGGAATGAACATTGGCCCAAGACTGTGGAGCCATTAGCTAAACAAACATATTTTTTTATAATTTAAAACGACACTTGTGTAAAACATCTATATTTACAATTAAAAGGAATACAACGTTAAAATCATTATGCAATACATAGTAATTAAAACAGGGACTTGCCCTAAAAAAGACTCTACATATGTTTTGGTGTCATATGACACCATCTTCAGGAGTAACGGCAACGGCATGGTTGGGACTTACATACCACATAATCATTTACATTTACAAGATATTGTCATAGGACACCAAACGTATGTGGAGTCTGTTTTATGGCAAATCCTTATTTTAATAACTATTTATTGTGTGATGATTTAAACGTTGTATTCATTTTAATTGTAAATATAAATATATTTTTGCTACGGGCGTGGCCCAAGTTGAGTAGGGCCAAATAATAACCATCATATGACATACCCCTTAGTCCAATGTATCATCTTACTAAATTTTGTTGAGATTGCCCCCTCACCCCTAGTGGCACACAGTGGTATGTCTGCGGACTTGCAATGCTAGAAACCGGGTTTCGATACCCGTGGTGAGCAGAACACAGATAGCCCATTGTGTAGCTTTGTGCTTACCTTCACACAAACAAAGTTAAGATTGGTCTGAAGTTTGCGAAAGTTCGGAGTAGTTCGCGAACAAACAAACAATTATTTTCACTTTGATAAGTATATATTAAC
>NW_013665942.1:95921-99604 GCF_000517525.1 Limulus polyphemus | reverse complement strand
GGTCGCACGACACACTACAGTATGTCCTGCAGCAAGTTGCTTTAGTCGCACGACACACTACAGTATGTCCTGCAGCAAGTTGCTTTAGTCGCACGACACACTACAGTATGTCCTGCAGCAAGTTGCTTTGGTCGCACGACACACTACAGTATGTCCTGCAGCAAGTTGCTTTAGTCGCATGACACACTACAGTATGTCCTGCAGCAAGTTGCTTTGGTCGCACGACACACTACAGTATGTCCTGCAGCAAGTTGCTTTGGTCGCACGACACACTACAGTGTGTCTTGATCAATTTATATATAATTTCTTAAAAATCTCACAACAAAACAAGTGTTGAAATAAGTGTCATAACTTTGGGTTGTAATAAATTGTTTCTTAGACATCCAGATATATAGTTGTGGCTATCTATTGTGCACAAAATATGTAAAAATATTTCAGCTTAATTACAACCCATCCTTTTAAATGAAATTTGCCAACCAGCTCCTTTTATAAGCTGGCGAAGCATGATTATAATTCATTCTACTTGTCATAAGACATTGGTATTAGGCCTAATGCTAATATCTTATGACAAGTATAATTAATATATATTCTAACTACTTCCAGCTTTCAGCTAAGATCATTAACGTACCTGTTTGGTAGTAAAATGTTGCGCTGTGATGTAAATAAACAGAAACGGCTGGAAACTTTTGTTAGGTTTAAGTTTTTTAATTAATATCGTTTTTCAGTTCTATTTGTTAAACATGCTCCACAGGTGCATTTGATGAAAGTGAATACAAAGTTACGTCTAACATTTTTAGGTCTATTGTCTAAATAGTAATTATGAATTCTACCTTTGTACCTAGGTTTACTTGATTTTTTTTATCAAAATACTTACATTTTTGCGTGTAAGCTTTTGGATACGCACAGAATACTCACGAATAAAAGTTTTGAAAGATTTATGAGAGGACTCAAAAATGGAAGATCAAGAGCGTTTGAGGGGGCTTGGGTTGATTTCTTAAATATTAGAATTTTAAGCATTAACATACATTCAAATTTTGAAACATCTTGAAATTAAGACCTTCATAATGTAATTAAATGACTTTGGGGGCTCTTAAAACTGGTTTCTTGGATTTTAGTGAAAATTGGTAAGGAGATAAAAAGGATTAATAAAAATAAAAGTTTGTGTTTATATTTTCAAACTTTCCATAATGTTCCCCCGAAAAGGGGGAATAAAGATGGTTTGGGGAGTTCTCAGAATTGACTGCTTAGATTTACATGACAATTAATAAGAACCCGTGAATGCCTATTCGAAAACAGAATATACGTTTAGATTTTGGACATTTTGAAATTAACCCTTCATATGGAAGTTAGGAGTTTTGGAGGGGGGCAGTCAGCATTGGTTGCACAAATTGAAAAACCTTAAAAATAAGGTGTGCCAAATGTGCATTCTCACTGATAATTTACTAGTAAATATATATCACTTTAGGTTATTGAATATAATAATGTTTTGTGCAAAGTAACCCTAATATTTTAGACGTAAAATAAGTGTATAACAAAGTGATTTGTGATGTTAATGTTTTATAAGTGAAACGAAAAATAAAATATCGTTCAAGCTGGAAGGCTTTCCTCGAATCAAAACTATGAAATTAAAAGACTAGTAATCCATTTTTGCCTCTTTTTTTTTAAATGATAAAAATTATAGAATAAATGTGGTTTTTGTGTTTTATTTTTATTAATGATAACTTGATGAATAATTTTCTATCTTATAAACTTTACTCATATTACCCGTGAACATAAATTTACATACTCTTCTGCTACATTAATAGTGTCTGTACGTCACCGCTAGGGAAGCTGGTGTCAGTTTCATCATGCACACATATATATTTACTAAACATAGAAATGATTATTTAGAATGTGAGTTAACGTTTTAATGCAACTAAAAAAAATCATAGATAAACTAAACGATAGAAAGAAATAATAAATAAACGATAAATACAACCATAGTTATAAATAAAAGGAATTTGCTATCTCACACTCCTTCCTCGTTGAAAAATGAAGTGAATAAAATATACCAATTTTCATATCCTTACTTTTAACGCCCTCTTTATACTGATATCATGAATCCTTTAAGTACAGATAACTTACAAGAAAAATACAATTACATTTTTGAATCTTCGGTTAGATCTTCCATAGCTTCCGGATCTGGTTCGGCTTACCAGCTAACTACGATAATTAACTCTGCGACGTCGTCGCAATGTCATTTGTGGAGGAGATAGAGGTAGGTCATCAGCAAGAGATATAACAAAATGACATTTCAAGTATTCTCGTAAAGAAACGTGTAATAGTGATATTATACACTTCACAATTTCTCTTTCTGTAGATTCAGAGTTCCATAATTTATAAATTTAACAGTTTCCCAAATGAATGTCTCAACTGACTCCCCTGCATTAGTGTGGTACTTCCTATTAAAGAGTTTCTTAGCCAATTCGATGTTATCTAACCCCGCTGGGTACAAATTAATCAATGTTTCTTTAGATTCTCTCCAGTGTTCGAAAGTTATTTCTGATCCAAAAGCCCACCATTCTAATGGCCCTTCCCTAAACCAAGAAGCTGCAGCTTCTACCCATTTATTCTCAAATGTTTAGTTCTAACTAATGCAGGTAGTCGCAATTGTATCAGAAGTTAATGATAAATAAATAAAAAAATCAGAGATTTTCGGTCATGCCGGAATGTTTGTTCAGAGTCGTCTGTAGAATGCTAACCCACATAATTATTCCAAATATCATTGTAATGAATTGAATCGACCCCAAAGTAATTGTAAGCATATGTAATATCTTATAAATTCCGAAAATAATGAATGAAAATGAACAATCTCACACCATATGACAACCAGTTTATTGGAACGTATACTTACTCTGCAGAAAATACTGGTAAATGAACAATCTCAGACCATATAACAACCAGTTTATTGGAAAGTATACTTACTCCGCAGAAAACACTTGTAAATGAACAATCTCAGACCATATAACAACCAGTTTAATGGAAAGTATACTTACTCCTCACAAAATACTTGTAAATAAACAATCTCAGACCATATAGCAACCAGTTTAATGGAAAGTATACTTATTCCGCAGAAAATACTTGTAAATGAACAATCTCAGACCATATGACAACCAGTTTATTGGAAAGTATACTTACTCTGCAGAACATACTTGTAAATGAACAATCTCAGACCATATGACAACCAGTTTATTGGAAAGTATACTTACTCTGCAGAACATACTTGTAAATGAACAATCTCAGACCATATAACAACCAGTTTATTGGAAAGAATACTTACTCTGCAGAACATACTTGTAAATGAACAATCTCAGACCATATAACAACCAGTTTATCGGAAAGAACACTTGTTTGTTTTTGAATTTCGCGCAAAGCTACACGAGAGCTATCTGCGCTAGCCGTCCCTAATTTAGCAGTGTAAGACTAGAGGGAAGGCAGCTAGTCATCACCACCCACCGCCAACTCTTGGGCTACTTCTTTACCAACGAATAGTGGGATTGAGCGTCACTGTATAACGCCCCCATGGCTGAAAGGGCTAGCATGTTTGGTGGGACGGGATTCGAACCCGCGGATTGCGAGTCGAGCGCCCTAACCACCTGGACATGCCGGGCCCATACTTAATGATAAAAAACCCTATAACCCGA
>NW_013665942.1:74979-94921 GCF_000517525.1 Limulus polyphemus | reverse complement strand
TGGGATTGACCGTCACGTTATAGCACCCCCACGGCTGAAAGGGCGAGCATGTTTGGTGTGACGGGGGATTCGAACCCGCGACCCGTAGATTGCGAGTCGAGCGCCCTAACCACCTGGCCATGCCGCATGCCGGGCCTGAAAGAACACTTACTCTGTAGAAAATCTTAAATCAGAGTGACAACGACGAGATGACAAATACACGAGAGTATTCTATCTCCGACTTTTCTTTGAACATTTTATTTGCCCATTATTTCCAAATATACTGTTTTTATACGTAAACAACTTTGTTCTCCTACTCGCTTGTTTGTGTCTTCAATATTCCTCTTCAACATTACTTTACTATGCGAACTTGGTACCGAAATAACTTTAGAGAAATCAAAATTAGGCTATTATATTTAAGTATAAATGTTATGATACCAATCCGCACTTTGTGAAGCTGAAAACCTGATGCAATTGGATGAAGACCAGTGTAATCGTTTCGAAACACAAAGCTACACAATGGGCTATCTGTGCTTTGCCCACCACGGGTATCGAAACCCGGTTTCTAGCGTTGTAAGTCCGCAGACATACCGCTGTGCTACTGGGGGGGGGGGGCTAAGATGAAGAGTGATCAAATGCAACGAATGGATTGTTCCACTTTTCATAGAACCTCGTGCACGCACGAACCGTTAGAGATTATCATAAGTAACATGCTAGTTTTTCTCGACGTTGTAGATCAAAGATGTCAAAATAATTTTAAAAAGATTAAAAGTCAAGTTTATATTCAAGTAATTAATGTTATCGTACATTCCAAATTCATGTTATTCCGTTAAAGGTTGGAAAACTTAGTGTAAGTTTATACTATATGGGGAGTTACACTGTTGCTTTTACACTAGGTGGGCCGGGCGTGGTCTTGTAGTAAGCTTGCCGGACTGTGAATCCAAAGGTGCATGGTTTGCGTCCTGTTGCCACAAAATCTCTCTCTCCGCAATTTAGGATCATGAGTACGTTATAAGAATAACAGTCAAATTTCTCTATTTGATTAGAGAAACCCAACAGTTGGCGTTGGGTGCTATTGACTAGTTGATTTCTCTCTTTTGTCTATCAATTCCAAATTAGGGACGGACAACAAACACAACTAGATAGTCCTTTGCGCGAAAATACAAATCAACCAACTAACGCTTACATTGGTATCAGTAAATACGTCTTACAGGAGGATAATACACATAACGCAAAAAGCCACGAAACCAATACATTTTGTAAGTGTTCGTAGCTAATTCAAGGCCTAAAGAATTAAGAAATGCTAGTTTCTATCGTAAAAAAAGAATTTTGTTTTAAAAGAAAGTCAGAGCAAATATTTCATGTCTAGAAATGGATTGTGAGAGCTGATTGTTACTGATGTAAGTTTTTTTCGAACAAAATCGTCATCTTTCTAAGATATTTATTAATAGTCCAGTTTAGTAAAAAAGCCCAAAGGTATTGTTTATAACTTTCAATAGCAGGAAAGACGAGTGTCACACACACACACACACACACACAAACAACTATACAGTTCTATAGATGGAACTAGACTTAAATAAATATAATCAATGAGAAAGAACAATAAAAACATAAAATAATAGGCTGCAAGGTTAAAAAATGGATGTTATTAACATTTATCAAAGTTCGATTTTAGGACCAAAAATGTATCATCTTTACAAACTTGGCACGCATGCATAAAATATATGTCTATAACGTTATTCTATTTGGAATAATGAAGACAAAATATGTCGTGAAGCTGTTACTATTGTTGCATTTCTCATTGCTCAACGGTAAGCCTGAAAGCTTATAACGCTAAAAATCGGGTTTCGATACCCGTGGTTGTTTGCTTAACAACAACAAAATAAACAAAACCATTTATTATTATAAATAAATAAATAATTAGTTGAAGAAAGAAAGAAATCTATGAATAAATAAATACTTAAATGCAGAAATGATATAAAATAAATTTATAAACGAATAATAAGTTTCACATATATATATGTGTGCGTGTGTGTGTGTAGTATAAATTGCTAGTTTACGAAACTCTAAATTCATAGGAAGTCTGTATTAATGTATTAGTGTAAAATAGGCCGAAACATACGAAACGTTCTTTTTAACCCAAGTTTTTGATCACGAGTCCAAAATGTCAACTTTCTATCTGAGTCTCTGTAACTAAGCACAAAGCAACACAATGGGCTATCTGTGTTCTGCCCACCACGGGTATCGAAACCCGGAATCTAGCGCTGTGCCACTTGGGGACTTGAGTCTCTGTTATTAATAGATAGGTAAAACTATCTGGGAAAAGCAGTAAGAAATCTTCATTATTGTATGAATAGATATAGAACACCAACAACGTTGAAGTTTTAGCCTAATTTCTATATAATATATATACCGTATGTTTTGTGATTGTATTTGTTTGTTTTTGAATTTCGCCCAAAGCTACGCGAGGGCTATCTGCGCTAGCTGTCCCTAATTTAGCAGTGTAAGACTAGAGGGAAGGCAGCTAGTCATCACCACCCACCGCCAACTCTTGGGCTACTCTTTCACCAACGAATAGTGGGATTGACCGTCACATTATAACACTCCTACGGCTGAAAGGGCGAGCATATTTTGGTGGGACTGGGATTCGAGCCCGCGACTCTCTGATTGCGAGTCGAGTGCCCTAACCACCTGGCCATGCCTGGCCCATACTTAATGATAAAAACCCTATAACCCGAGCGGTTTCGAAACGTGGGCCTTTCTTCTTCAGGGACAAACTGAGAAAGGTCAACCTTTGGAAACCGCTCGGGTCATAGGGTTTTTTATCATCTTGAACCTACGTGTTTTATCATTCATGAATAGTTATACAGTAAAATCAGTACAAAACAGTGGAATAAAAAACATTGATTTCTCGGGTTAACATATACTATAACTCTACAGTTTGTATTAAGTCTTTGTATATGTAAAAACCGCCCATTACAGGTTGGTTTGAGTAATAAATATGTAACAGCTTGTAAACTAAACACTATTGAATTAATTAAGAAAAAACAAACATTGCATCATGGTAGAGCAGTTATTAGTGCTATTATCTGCGTAGTGAATAGTGAATAAAATATATTTTCTTGTAAAGTGTATTATTTTTCTTTCACCAAAAATCTGTTTGTAATATAAGAAGTCAAACTTAATGAGATTGAAATGTACAGCCTTTCCTGGATATTATTTAGAGCAGGTGTTCAGAAGAGTTGTATTTAATATTTACGGTTAATCCTAAATGTGTAAATGGCAAAATTACAATCACATCTTCAATGTCTGGTAGTAGTTGAATAAAGGACAACAATTTGATACCAGTTTCGAATTAAAGCAAAATAAAAGTGAGAACAACGGATAATTTCAATCGAGAAAATCATTCAACTGAAATATAAACATTTCAATGTAAAAACATTTTTTGATGAAGTTCAGTATTTGGCTTTTGAAATTTCCGAGTAAGAATTTTTAAACAAATGTTTCATCTCGCTTGTAAATCTCACTTTAAAGAATTCATTTTCTTTCAAGGGTAACAGGTAATATAATGAACCAATAGACTTAACTTGCAACACTATCTGAAAACTTACGAAAAAACTACTCGTTTATTCACAAATTATAGTGTCTAATTCAAAAAAAGATTTCATTTACCTCCATTAAGAATCTAAAATTTATGCTTTTAAATTTTACTTAATATGTTTAAAGCAGAAGTTTAGGGCTTCTATCGATAGATAGATTGGTTTCCGCCTATAAAGAATTCTGCGACACGTCTTAGCTCGCAGCTGGTACACGTAATACTTTCCTATTTATCAAAGGTGACATTACTGATAAATAACCATACTAGCAGGCTACTGCAGATATCGGTATTTCTGTTGTTGTTATGGATTCAAAGCATGGCTGGCACCAGTCGATCCTTTCGCTCTGATAATGTGACAGAGATGCTTGTGAGGTGTGTGTTCTGATTATGGTATTACAACATCATCCACGAATGCTGTGAGCCGACTAACCATTCACGGCAGAATAAGTAATAGATAAACTGGTGTGAAAAACTTACAGACGTTGAGGCCCAATTTCTGTGCTTTGTACGTCATTTAGAACTTATGTCTGTGCAATTCTTGTCTAAACAATAACGGGTATTTGAAACATCTAGTAGACCCAAAAACATTTAAATCCCCTATAATACTTGAGAGTGTATTTCTAAGCTACAAACATTTTTGAAAACATTTACAATACCACACTAAGCCGAAGTATAGTTAAAATAATAAAAGACATACCGAATGTGTCACGTAGGAATGTTTTGAAATTGGCCTGAAACTTATTTTGCACTCGCGAGAAAACCTTGTATTTATCTGAAATCGAAGGAAGCTCTGAATATAAGAGGCTCAAGAAATATTCAAATAAACGTAAAGGAATATTATTTATAACAAAAAAAAAGTCAGAAATTGCAAACCCGTTCCATACCTTCACGCATGAAAAAGAAACGGTTTGAACCCATATACCTTGTTCAAACTTAACTTTGGACGTCACAAAACACGCGTCAAATCTACGGAATCGTTCTTGTGAGATAATTAGTTCGCGAATAATTCACTGTTCTTGACTGTAACCTTTGAAATGTGATAACCAAAGCTAGTTACTATATGGCAGTTGTCTGATTAACTACCCAGGCAGTTTTCTAAGACATTGCAAATGTTTCGTTGTGGGTTATTTTTTAAAAATACACTTAGAAAACGTGGTTATTTCAGTAACGTATTCGGCTGTGTGATAAGTTGTTGTTTTTCTCTTTTTACCATAAAGCTACACAATGGAGTTTTACGCTATGTCTACCGCGGGGAATCGGACCATAGATTTTAACGTTATAAGTCTTTAAATTTACCATTAACCCACCAGAGGACGCGTGATAAGCTAGATGCTTAAGTAAATAAATACAAAATATTGAATGATATGCATGAATCCACTTAGAAAATATTAAGAAGTTCAGATACAAAGTTATGGTATTTATGAGATATTAATTTCATGAGTAATATAACAGTAATTATGAACAGCTGCCGTTGTTTTAAGTTTCTTTATTGTAATATGTTATTAAACACTTGGAAACGTTGCCGAATCTGCTCTTGCTAGCTTAGCATACCCTTCGTATTTGTGCTTCAAACTATATTATCATTAACTACCGTAGAAGTCCTTCAAAAAATTTCAACGTTTTTATCTGTATCATGGACATAAAGTTTCTGATGTCTGCTTCGGAGTTGATAATCAATAACACTTCTCTCCAGATATCATCTTCAAGATCGAAAAACCGCAAAGATGAATCATTATTTATCCATTTCGAAGCTCAATGTTCCAAGTATAGTTCTATTAATCTAATAAGAATAGTCAAGTCATTTCAGGATGGTAATGATTAATGTTTATTTTGAGTAAAATGTTGGTTCTAATTTATAAGAAAACCAAGCCCTAAGCTCTTCTTTATCTCCCCCTGTTCATTTAAGATTCACTAACTCTGTAGTGACTTGTCAACTTAATTATTTCCACTTCTTAGCCTAAAAAATAATATAAAACAGAATCTTTTGAAAATCTTGCATTGATTTAAGTTTTGTAGATAATCACTGCATGTAAAACCAATGCTAAGTCTTAGCAGGTCACTCGTAAACACAGATTATAGAAATATAGCAAGTAGCAGTCAGAGATAACAATAAATTACATGAAATATGTGAATATTTCGTTCTATAAAATAAAATATAATATTCGAAGTATTAGTAAAAAAAGATAAAAGTATTGTTTGTTTGTTTTGAATTTCGCGCAAAATTACACGAGGGTTATCTGTCCCTAATTTAGCAGTGTAAGACTAGAGGGAAGGCAGCTAGTCATCACCACCCACCGTCAACTCTTGGGCTACTCTTTTACCAACGAATAGTGGGATTGACCGTCACATTATAACGCCCCCACGGCTGAAAGGGCGAGCATGTTTGGTGGGACGGGGATTCGACCCTCAGATTGCGAGTCGAGCGCCTTATCCACCTGTCCATGTCGTCAAGAGCTACAAACTATAAAGGAAGTATATTTACTTCATGGTAGCATCTTTAAATATAACACAAAACTATACGATCAGAAGAAAACATGAAAGAATACTAATAAATGTCCAGTTTTTAAAGGATTGTTAAAGCAGTTGTAACATCACAAAACATCCACTAAGATCAGTTTGGAATATTGATGCTCGAGTCTTTCACGAACTATCACCGTATAAACTTACTGCTATACAGCACGAACACAAGCAGAAATAAATCATCAAAAAATTGTTAATATGGTCCCTGACCTCCCCATCAGTTGACAGAAACCTTTCATGTGAATAGCATTTTTATTGGTTTGGAAGACACTATGAGTATACAAGACATCAATAAATCAAATGTGGATATGTATTGGATCGTGTTTTGGATCAGATATACCGCCTTCTTCTGCAACTGTGATGTGTATGTTTTTTGGGGTTATTTCTTTTGGCGAAGTTACAAAACATAGAGATAAGCCATTTGTCTAGTATGTTCGGAGAATTCAAAAAGAGAAGAAATGATACATATCTAGGTTTCATTTTTCCTCACATGGTTCCTACTTGGAGTCAATGGGCCTTGCATGTAGAACAGCTGCTGTTTGATAGACTAACAAGTACAAATAAAACATGGTCGAAGGCGTTCGATTTAGAATGAATTTTCTAACATATATTACTAGCTGGAGTACCCGTCCATTGAACGGGCGAAATAATAATAAAGGAAATTGGGCTTCTTCTTTTTTTTAACACAATAAACATTAAAAGTGCAATAAAAATACATAAATATAGCAATACTGAAAAAAAAAACACATACTGTTTTCAAGAATTCTATCAATATGAAATTAGATGGGGGGGGGTCCATACCCCCTCATGTCATCCTGTATCACTGTGTCAAGTTGAGTGCTGATTGATCAAGAAATGTGGGAACGTATAAGGAACAGATACACACATATTGACGTTTATTTATATAGAAGATGGGATTCCAACCCCCATCCCCTTCATGACCTTCCTCATGTCATCCTGTATCACTGTGTAAAGTTGGGTGCTGATTGATCAAGAATTGTGGAAACGTGTGAGAAACAGATGGCTGAAAGGTGCGAACAAACAGACACAAACTTAGTTTTATATATTAGATGACAGTAGCCGAAAACCACTTGCTCTGCTCACAGCCACATGATATCGTATTTAACTGACACAATATATAAAGTTTTTGTTTCAAGGCAAAGCTGCACATTTATGCAATCTGCGCTGTGACCATCGCAGGGATCGAACTTCCGATTTAAGTGTTATAAGTTCTCAAGCTTATTGATGATGAGCCACTGGAGACGCATTTTATAATGACTGATTTTTGTTCACTGCTTTGTAAGGATCATTTTTTTTGTTTCATTTGGCGTTTCATAAGTATTTAAAAGTGGAAGCATTTTATCTCGGTGTGTTAAATGAACAACAGAAACTCTCAACTTTTACCAATTTGTCAGGGTTTCACAACGATTAAAAGCACTTTAAAATTTTGTTTCTTTTTGTAACAGTTACAGTTAACATTCTATGCACTTTTCCGTTAGTTCTTCTAAATGACTAAAAACCATTCCTTTCATTTTCATCACAATTTTATATCACTCAAGAGCAATTCTTTTGTTGTGTCTCATGACAACAAAACCAACTATTTTCCTTCAGTGCTATGTATAAAATAAGATTAATTGCATCTTATCTCAGTACTTCATAATGACTAAAGCCCTCAAAAGGCTCAGCGGTAAGTCTGAAGGCTTATAACGCTAAAAACCGGATTTCGATACCTGTGGTGGGCGCAGATAGCCCATTCGTAGCTTTGTGTTTAACAACAAACAAACAAACATTGACGAAAAAGTCATTTCACGGTTTGTTCAAGCTTTAATAAGAATTTAAAAATCCGTATGAAAATGTGTATATGTTAAAGGTAATTCGATATTTGTTCTATGTCTCAAAATAAGATAAACACACATCCAATATTTTCTTCGGTGTTTTTTCAAACACTAAAAGTCATTCCACCTTTTCTTCAGTGTTTCATCAACCCCTTTTTATTTAAGGTCTTATAGCAATTACGACAAAAAAATTAACACCTTTTTAATTAAGGTCTTATAGCAATTACGACAAAAAAATCAACACCTTTTTTAATTAAGGTCTTATAACAATAACAAAAACAATTAACTACTTTTTAAATTAGGGTCTTATAACAATTACGAAAAAGTCAGCACCTTTTTAAATTAAGGTCTTATAGAAATTACGAAAAATCAACACCCTTTTTAATTAAGGTCTTATAACAATTGCTGGAAAAAATCAACACCTTTTTAAATTAAAGTTTATAACAATTACGAAGAAACCAACACCTTTTTAATCAAGGCCTTATAGCAATTACGGAAAAAATCAACACATTTTTTTAAATTAAGGCCTTATAGCAATTACGATAAAAAAACAACCCCTTTTTTAAATTAAGGTTTTACAGCAATTACGAAAAAAACAACCCCTTTTTAAATTAAGGTGTAAATTTTTTCTGCGTGTAAATTTATATTTTCTACCAAATTTGATGATGTCTAAAAGAGTATAATTCTCACCTTGAAAATAACAAAGAATATTTAATATTAACATCATAGAGGATTGCAATTCATAAATTTGAAAAAACAACAACATTACTCCAAATACTTATGAACAAAAAGAAGCCCCCCAGTGGCACAGCGGTATGTCTGCGGACTTACAACGCTAGAAACCGGGTTTCGATACCCGTGGTGGGCAGAGCACAGATAGCCCTTGTGTAGCTTTGTGCATAATTAAAAACAAACAAACAAAACAAAAAGAAAATAGATTTTTGACTCAATAATTATATTATTTCTTCATATATATAAGCATTAGTGGAAAGTATAAAAAGTCACTCACATGAGTTGGATTGCGATATTTCCGTGCTATAACTCAAAGCCAAAATCTCTGCTATACAAATCGTGTTAGCTTTATCTAGTTCCCTAATAGCTGAACTTCTGTGACGTTAGGAAGCACTCAAACATATCAAGCTGCCGTTTATTCGTTATCACACATTTTTTGGTTTTAATGTTCATTTATGAACATTTTGAAGCCTAACGTCCTAATATTTCAATTTCATTGAAATTGGGAAGAATTCGGATTGTTCGTTTAGCCCCAAACTGTATGATCTGCTGCGGGAATTGAACATACAATTCTAGCGTTACAGGCTATTTTACTTACTATTGAAGAACGCGGAAGAGAGCGACAGTATTAAATAATTCAGTGAGAGAATAGGCAAACACGGTACAATAGCTAATTTGTATTCCATTCCAACTAATAACGAAATTAGTGAAAAACAGTCGTTTACATGATATTTCGCAACAACCGGCAAATAGATAATATTTCATTAAATAAATACTGTAGAAAAGACACCAAAACGTTTCTACACTATAATCAATAAATAACTTGTAAGCAAAACTAATAAATAATCTTCTGATAAAAAAAAATAATAAAAAACCAGAAAGGAAGTATCTACACTCATTGTATCAAAATACGAAAAAAAAGAACTACATCTGACCATGTATTGTTGCTCTCAAAATATATGTGTAAATAAATTCAACTCACTTTCTAAGAATGATTTACATAAGCTAATGCAAGTTGCGTGTTGTTATAATATAAATGCAAGCCATTGCGCCACGGGAGACATATTTAGTGCCAACTGAAGGCTAATCCCACTTTGTTATAAGAATGGTGCTTAAAATTCCATGCTGCTTTTTGAACAACTTTGTCTACTGTGCTCAATCAATGGCCAGGTGGTTAGGGCGCTCGACTCGCAATCTGAGGGTCGCGGGTTCGAATCCCCGTCACACCAAACATGCTCGCCCTTTCAGCCGTGGGGGCGTTATAATGTGACGGTCAATCCCACTCTTCGTTGGTAAAAGAGTAGCCCAAGAGTTGGCGGTGGGTGGTTATGACTAGCTGCCTTCTCTCTAGTCTTACACTGCAAAATTAGGGAAGGCTAGCGCAGATAGCCCTCGTGTAGCTTTGCGCGAAATTCAAAAACAAACAAACAATCATATTAACAAACTTTATACGGACCCTTCCTATTCGCTGGAATTTTTTTTTTTAAGTTGTTTAAAACGGATCCCCTCCCCTCTACTGTACTTGGAATTCAGCTTCCAAAACCACATTTACGCAAATCAAAGGCACAACAGACCATTAGAGTTGAAATGAGGATCTTTAAAAGTATGTGGTTGAATGAGACTGCTGTAATTCTAGGTTTCTTTGGCTGTCTTTCTCATGAAAACAGGTGTCCATTTCAAGGTTTAGCTGGAAGCTTGTAAACTTTATATATTGAAAAGTTATCTTTCATAACCATGGCCTTCAATTTAGTAGATGCGAGCTTTGCTTTGGATTGCCTTGACGTGTTGCTGAAGCCACTCCAGAATCCTGTTGCTGTCCTAAACAATCTGTTGTGCGACTGTTTACCATTTCACTGGGAACGTTGAAGGTTTCCCTTCTTGAAGTCTTCTGTACACTTAAAGCTTAAGAGAAAAGTTTGTTTGTTTGTTGAATTTCAAGCAAAGCTATTAGATGGCTATCTACAGTAATCATTCCTAATTTTGAAGTGATAGACTAGAGAGAGAAGGCATCTAGTGGGCTATTTTTTGCTGAAGAATAGTTAGATTGTCTGTAACATTGCAACGTCAAACGGATTAAAGGGCAGAGATGTTTGGCAACGTGTTTCGTTCCTGTGACCCACAGATTGCGAGTTGAGTACTCAAACCACTAAGCCATACTAAACCCCCATTACCAAAAACACACATCGGAAAGAATAGAGAGATTGATAAACTATTTATAGCCAAAACCCGCATTTCTAGGATTAGACTTTAATGTTCCCCTATTTAATAGAAAATGTCGCACAACAGAACATTTCTGATATGACTGATTCCAAAACAACACATCAAGCTCATTCAGAGCAATGTCATAAAATAAAGGCAATAATTACGAAAAAGTACTCTTTGACTCAAAAAGCCATTGCGATGGAGATAGGTTTATCTACCGATATATATTAAGGTTATATAAACAAGGACTTAATGTTGAGGAAGGCTCATAAGCTATAAGTTCACAAGTTTCCTAACATACCTCGGAATTCAACGTTGCTTTCTTTAGAAAAATGGTTAGTGAAATTTGAACCACAGCAAAGTCATTCAACTATGTATTCTCCGTTGCAACTGCAATGGAATATTGTATATTCATCCTGCTCAATCGAGGTCTTGAAAGCCAATGTCCACGTACAGGGGAGAACCTACGGAATATTGGCCAAGATGTGTGGTTTAAGCTTTGCGATTATAATTGCTATATTGTGCAATAGTGCATAATCACGGTTATCAAACTGTGCACGATCGACTCTGGAGGGAATAGTTCGTAGGGCAACACGAACTCTGTAAGAACAATAAATGTACACGAAACGTTATGCAAAGTTATGTGTGTTTATGAAATGCAACAAGACTATAAGAGTATGGCTTAACTGGTGTTAATTGCTTGGGTTGGTAATTAGAATGCATTAAAACAACCTGATATATTTTTCTTCATTTACTTAATTTTTAAAGTTGTCACTGTGGTTTCACCTATAATTGGACCTTCAACAATATAATTTTATTTAAAGTATGTATTTCATTGAATCATTTTATTGTCATGCGTTAAATCACGTAAGGTGTTTCAAGACAAAGCTGAAGCCAGCATGTAAGTATTGAATTCATCAAAAAACAGCAGGTTCAAATGAAGTGTATGGCAAAGAATAAAAGTAATGGAAAGAGAAAAGGAAAGAGTCAAAAATTTGTATAAAGCAAAAAAGCAAAATCTTCATTGAGTGCAGTTAATATGATGGCATTTACATACGTCTCAGCGAGATTAACTCTAAGCTACATTACGTATTTCAGTGAAAATTGGCTTTACATACATCTCAGCGAGATTAACTCTAAGCTACATTACGTATTTCAGTGAAAATTGGCTTTACATACATCTCAGCGAAATTAACTCCCAACATATGCTAACTTGTACCAACAACTGTATCACCTCGCAAATTGGACAACCGCACTAAAGTGTAGTGGTCACACAGAAATATGGCCATGCAACTTTGAGCGCCGTGCAACTTTGAGTGCCATGCAACCGTTACTGTAATACGTAACCTGAGATCAATAAAAATTTATTACCATACACACTAAAAATTAAAAAATAATTGCGTTAACATACCTATTTAAAGATATATTATTTTGTAAGTTATGAAAGAGTAAATTACTACTGCACTATTTTGTAATAATTTAACGAACATCAATTATAAGTCCGTAGACACTGTCGCGCCATTTTGTTGCCTTAAGGAAAGATCATTCATTTAAAACTCGACAACACTTTATCATTTACCTTTCACACATGTGTGACTCACAAGAATTTCTTGAATTTTGCAGCACAATTTTTCTCACTTTAGCCCCGTACAACTAGTAGTCATGTCATTTTCTAAACCAACGCGCTATTTTTTATCCTTCATTTACGAAGCTCTCAAATCACCAGACTTTCGACACTAGTAAAGCGTTAGTCCTTCTTTCTCCTTATAAAAATGTTAATCAAGAGAGCTATGCCTTTAGCTTGCAGCTCTTTGAACTTGCTTTTTGTTTTTGAATTTCGCGCAAAGCTACACGAGGGCTATCTGCGCTAGCCGTCCCTAATTTAGCAGTGTAAGACTAGAGGGAGTTAAGTAAAAGCCGATATATAGTCAGTTTATGATATTTGCCAACTAGATTGATACACACAGTTTTCTTTTTTTAACACAAAAAAACGTTTTAATATACACACAAAAATACAATTTACAGTAACAGTTATTACAAGTAATGGTTTATAAACAAAATTTCACAAACTTACAAGCAATATAAAGTCTTCTTTCTAGTCTGGAACTTCTTTGATATCTCATCGAGGGTTCACAATGAACGAGTTGATTACGAGTTGATGTAGGTATAAGTTACTTAACAGGGAGCTAGCTAGCTTTGTCCTTCGTTATTTACCAGCCACACACACCGAGTTTTCCATCGTAACGTTATGTAATGTTTTCGTAAAAATACTAATATCCGATGAGAATCCATTGAAGTTAAATGAGTTGTACTGTTCGAACTTTGTAAATGCTCCTGGTCAAATATCTGAAGTTTTCCGATTGATAAGCGTTATAACAATCACAGTTATAGCTTCCAAAATTTATAGCACACTGACTATAGCAAATTAATAACAGATTCTCTCTTTTGGCGCGTCGCGTTGGTTATACTTATAGGCATGTGGAGGCTTTCTAGAAAATTCAGATTATGTAATAATACAAAGCTACATTTAAGATTTTATGTACGTACATATATTGTTGATTCTTACTCTCGAGAATCTTTGGATAATAGGCGGGAATTTCGCAATACATATTTAACAGTATAAGCTATGTATGTATCTAAATTTTTAAATATAAATTTAATCTAAATAAATGTTGATATTAAAATAAATATATAATAATAAATTCGTTACAATGGTTTTCTGCGACTATTTCAGTGAGTTTCCTAACAGTAGACGATTACCATAGTAGATTTCTCTACACTTGTGAGTGGTGATTTACTCTACTGATTTTTGTACTTCGCTTGTTAAACGCGTGTTTACACGAATCCTCCGGCACAAAGCCACCTGGCTCAGTAAATAATGATTGGGTGAAAAAAAAAGCCAATGCAGCAGTAAACTGTTGAACAACATGTAACATTCAACAAATAAGGATTTGTAGCTTGAGAAAATAATGTAGACGGTATTTCCAGCCTAGTTTATTTACTTTTTTTTACATCCCTAGCTGTAGGTTTGAAAATATAATCTTTGGATTTTGATTCAACTTGTTCCTGTACTTTTTTGACGATCCCTATTCCCCTTTCTGAATTAAAAAGTTTTAATTATCTTGTTTTTAAGTTTTTATATCCAATTATGGAGATAAATTTTAAGCTACATACGTGCATATGCATTCATGACTCCACTAAAATTGATAAATATTGTAGACATGGAGTCAAAATATGGATTTGTAGCTTGAGAAAATAACGTAGACACTATTTTCAGCCTTGTTTTTTTACTTTTTTAGAGTCCCTAGTTGTAGGTTTGAAAACATAATCTTCGCATTTTGATTCAATTTGTTTTTGTAATTTTTTGACGATCCCCATTTCCCTTTTTAAACTAATAATTTTTAATTATCTTGTATGATAAATGATTTCTTACTGGTTACTTGTTACTACTTTAAATAATATTTATTCGCTGAGAATATTTGATTTTAAGATAATTTAAATATATATATACGTTTTGTTTGCTTTTAAGATTTTCCCGCACTAAACAAAGGACTATCTGCACATACCCGTTCCCAATTTTGAACTGACAGACCAGATGAAAGGCAGCTGGTCATAACCACTTACTATCAACTCTTAAACTGCACTTGTCTGAGTGTGAGTTGACCATCTTATAACTCGCCCATGGTTCCAAGTGCAGAACGCATTTTTGCGACAACGAGACATAAACCATGAATCTGAAAAAGGAGACTTGTATATAATATTTACTTAGCATCGATTACTTTATAACAAAATTGTTAAAAAGTTTTATTTATGTAATTATTACAAATAATATATATTATAGTCTGTTTGTATTATTTTTATAGAAATTTTCAAACTGATTAACAATTCCTTTTAAAATAACTGATCTAAGATGAAAAGAGAGAAAAAAAATTAAGTTCATACCCTTTCCATGGAACTTTCCCTGACTATAGGATTATTAAAATATAAGAGAGAAGTCAGGTTTTAATAAAGTAAGTATATGCTATTTTACAATCAAAGTTATAATTATAGAAACCATGTGTACATTTCAGTAAAAAACTAATAGTAAAAAATATATAAATTAATGTCTTTACTTAAATTATATTAATATACATCTCTTTAGTCAGTCTAAGTAAATCCAATGTCATTTGAATCCGTAACAAATATTTCAGATAAATATTTTTTGAGCTTACTATAATGGATCACCACTAGGTGGCATCATAAAACAAATGTTTTAGAAATGATAAACCGTTATGATACTTCCTAACATACAAATCATTTTCCTAAAAGGTATATGTGCTTTACATGGTATATTTTTCTCTAAATTTTAAAATAGAAAAAAATATTGCGTCAACAGAGAGAATAAAATATCTGAAAAGATAGTAAACTAGATATGACAACCAAAAATTCCATACATATTTTAAAGGATATTCACAAACGAACCTGCTATTACATGTTTTTACTGTCCAAAATGAATTTCCTTCTGTGTTGTCAGTCAGTTTTAAAGCTACAACATGTGAATTATTGAATAGCTATGAAATTTAGCATGAAATGGTAACATTGCCATCATTTCTAAATTTATATTCTATTGGCCGCTTTATTATATTCACATGAGCATTGGTGTAAGTTATATTTCAGTAAATACCTTTACATTCGTATACTAATTAACTGGAAAAAATAATTATTGCTTTTAATTTAAGAACGTTTCAATAGGAATGTTCCAGAGCGTAAATGACTCCCTTTGTATCGCACAGAAAATGTATTCTGGCGGAAATCCTAGTGTGTAACCTTTCCAAGTGGAGAATTACTTTAGAATGCTTATTTTTTGGGTGGACACACATTGTTTTCTATTTTATTTCTGTTCCTGATCCGACGACGCAGTAACGACAAAGTAACTAAGGAGCATTGCTTCTAGATAGAACAAACGAATGCTCTTTTATAAAGAACCTTTTGTTAACAATTTATAGTTTCGCGTTTCGTAAAGAGCAAAAACAAAATCTGCTTAGCAGAAACCTACGAAGTAACAGCGAACAAAAACACATAAAGCTTGTTATTTTTTACCGAAAATTAACTTTAAAATTCATGTATTTCACAAATTAAGTTCGTAAAACTCAATATGATAAACAGTTTCTTGAAAAAACGCGTCAAAAACTTTTACTGAATTATTAAAGCAAAGCACTAAAAATGTTTTGCTTTTGATAGTATGATAAACTTTACTTTTTTTTAAAATTGGTTCAGTACTAATGAGATTTATCGAGCAATATCATATTACTTTTTACTAATCATTCTATGGATAATTCTAGAGCTATTTAATCGTCCACGGCTTATAAGTACTTCCATTAATACTAAAATTAATTTGAGTTCCAGAACATTTCATATTGTTTTATTGAAATAAGAAATAAGATTTTACGACCATCCTTGGCTGATTATTCATCATTAAAAACATTCAATTGAGAATTTTAATAATTAATGAAATACCGGGTATATTTTGTTACGAAAGGAAATACAAGCTATTCTGTAGTAAAAAAAAAAGTTTTGATGTTATTCTGGATATTTGAAATTACAGCCAATCAGCACCTGACCTTTAACAACAATTTGTTTTTTCCGTTTACGAGGATTATAATTTAAAAAAACAAAATATGTTTATTCTTTCTGACTAACTATTGTTTATTCTGTTAGAACGAGCTTAAAATACTGTAATGTGTTTTACAAAAGGTTAGGAACAGTTCAGGACTATCCCCAGTTTATTATCCTCAAACACGAGAGAATCACGTATTGTTTTTTTTTCCTCTTTTTAAAGGTTTGTTTTTGAATTTCGCGCAAAGCTACACGAGAGCTATCTGCGCTAGCCGTCCCTAATTTAGCAGTGTAAGACTAGAGGGAAGGCAGCTAGTCATCACCACCCACCGCCAACTCTTGGGCTACTTTTTGACCCACGAAGAGTGGGATTGACCGTCACATTATAACGCCCCCACGGCTGAAAGGGCGAGCATGTTTGGTGTGACGGGGATTCGAACCCGCGACCCTCAGATTGCGAGTCGAGTGCCTTAACCACCTGGCCATGCTGGGCCCTTTTTAAAGGAATCGCCAAAGTTTCTTTAACGGAAATGGACTAGTATTTATTAAATTTTTGTTTCTAAAAAAAACATCACATTTTTATCTGTTACAAAATATGAAGGAAATTGCTGAACCAAGACGATAAAAAGATCTAATTACTCTATTATAAAATATTCAGTGACTTTGCATAACATTATGTTTTTTGAGAACACTTTTAACTTCTTCCTAACAATGCTCAAAAACGAACATCATTTGCTGTTAAGTGTAATTCATTTGTGTAAAAGACAAATACAAAACTTTTATTGAAGCACTGAAAGAAGGAACCGTGTAAATTAAAAGTCAATGGAACCGTATGTTAAAGGTAACCAGAAATTGCCTATCTACATTGAAATCAAATGAATCATTTGTAATACAAAAGACAGACTCGTGAAGCTTTGGTGAGCGTTGGTAAAATATTTATCTATAATTTAATCAATATATATGAACTGAGGTGCCGCCTCCATGAACACGATTTCTTTGTTCTTTCTCGCAAGCGTCACTAGTTGCATGGAAATAACAGAGATTTCATCTTCGTAGTGAAAATCGTTATCAAACGTCATTGGCATGCACAGCACGCACTTTATTACATCCACGGGAAAGTGCTTTTGGTAACAAAGTATTATTCAGCGGTTTTGCAATTTTCAGAAAGGTTTTAAAAAACGTCATCTGAAAAGGCAAATTTGATAATATGCGCGTGTTGTTGTTATACGTATAGTACTCTGTTGTATTTATAACAGGAAAATAATAAGAGAAAAACAACTTTTTGTTGTTATATTTTTAGTACTTTGTTGTATTTATAACAGGAAAATAATAAGACAAAAACAACTTTTTGTTGTTATACATTTAGTACTTTGTTGTATTTATAACAGGAAAATAATAAGACAAAAGCAACTTTTCATTGTTATATTTTTAGTACTTTGTTGTATTTATAACAGGAAAATAATAAGACAAAAACAACTTTTCATTGTTATATTTTTAGTACTCTGTTGTATTTATAACAGGAAAATATTAATACAAAAACAACTTTTTGTTGTTATACATTTAGTACTCTGTTGTATTTATAACAGGAAAATAAGAAGACAAAAACAACTTTTCATTGTTATACAATCTTTACAAAAATTAGAAAATATTCTAAGTTATTTCCCTACATTGAGAAAAAGTAATGAATGTTAATAATTACAAATAACTGAAAACATGTATGAACTTTACTTGTCATAGAACAAGAATGACATTTGGAATTCCTCTTAATTGTTATGAGATATTAAATGAACATGATTTTTCTAAAACACAGGAAAAGATTCTTAGCCCTTACAGCTAACTTATAACGAACAACGGATGACATTTAATAGTCGAAAAAACACATTGGAAATCATTTCAGTGGCTTTTAATCATTGCAAAAAATATTTGAACTAGTGAAATAACCTGTGGTTACTACTAAACATAATATATATATAATAGCCTTATTCTTAATCACCAACGAAGAAAGGTGTACTCTATTATGACAGAGCTACTAAGGCTATCTACTGCAGTCCGTAGTTCTGAATTAACGACAAAAGGGAACACAGGCAGTCATCAGCGCTCACAACTAATGCTAAGGGATTAACTGTCACTCTTATAGCGCATCCATAGTGGGGAATATTTTGTGGTATCGCATGGATTTAAACCCTGCTCGCTAGGTCCAAAATCTAGAGCTTTACCAACCCGCGTACAAAATTACACAGAAAACATAGAACAGAAGTAATTAGTTTTAAGTGTTATAAAAAGACTGAAAAAAATTGATGGCTTTTAGTGGTTAAGAATCAGAAAAAGTCTTGATTTTTTTCGTAATTGCTATAAGACCTTAATTAAAAAAGGGGTTGGTCTTTTCGTATTTGCTGTAAAACCTTAATTTAAAAAAGGGATTGATTTATTTTCGTAATTTCTATAAGACCTTAATTTTAAAAAGGGGTTGATTTTTTCGTAATTGCTATAAAACCTATAAACGAACAATTCGAATTCTTCCCAATTTCAATAAAATTGAAATATTAGGACGTTAGGCTTCAAAATGTTCATAAATGAGCATTAAAACCAAAAAATGTGTGATAACGAATAAACGGCAGCTTGATATGTTTGAGTGCTTCCTAACGTCACAGAAGTTCAGCTATTAGTGAACTAGATAAAGCTAACACGATTTGTATAGCAGAGATTTTGGCTTTGAGTTATAGCACGGAAATATTCGCAATCCAACTCATGTGAGTGACTTTTTATACTTTGCACTAATGCTTATATATATGAAGAAATAATATAATTATTGAATCAAAAATCTGTTTTTTATTTGTTCATAAGTATTTGGGGTAATTTTTTTTCAAATTTATGAATTGCAATTCTCTATGATGTTAATGTTAAATATTCTTTGTTATTTTCAAGGTGAGAATTATACTCTTTTAGACATCATCAAATTTGGTAGAAAATAAAAATTTACACGCAGAAAAAAAATGTACACCTCTAGATTTGAATGTGGTGTGATCGATCACTAACTATTTATCTTTTTTTATCTTCTTTAGTGTTGGTTAAGCATGAGAATCTTACAGATCAAATGATTATTCTAGTTTTATGTCTCTTAATAGGGTGATGGGTATATAATAACACTGGTACTTTCGTTTATAGTATTAGGTCGTCAAGAAATTAATGTCGCGTTTTGGAACACTTTCATTAACCACCCCCCAAAGAAAGGTACATCACATACAATAGCTAAACGAACCGCCTAAACGTACGTTAGTGTAGCCTATATAATGTGTAAAGGTTAATATAATCTAATCCCTTATAGTAATGGCACACGACGAGACACACATTCGGCATGTAATGCTGTTTGAATACAAGAAGGGAAACAACGCTCTGTAGCCACAAAGAATATCAAAGAAGTCTATGGAAATGTTTTGAACGTTCATAAGTGTCAACGATGATTCAGCAAATTTCGTTCAAG